>NC_092265.1:28312667-28321327 GCF_036320965.1 Panulirus ornatus
CATGATCTTAGATTATTGCCTTGTAACGGGTCAAGATCATTAGATATACTTCCTTTAACGAGTGAAGGTCATTAGATTTACTGCCTTTAGAATTTCAAGAAATTAAATTTACTGCCTTTAACGGTCATCATTAGATTTACTGCCTTATAACGGGTCAAGATCATTTGATATAGATAAGATTTACTGCCTTATAACAGGTCAACATCATTAAATTTACTGCCTGTCACAATCTTTATATTTACTGCCTTTTAACAAGTCAAGGCGGTAGCCTTATAAAAGGTCATTAGAGGAACTGCCTCATGTCAAGATGATTAGATTTACTGCCTTATAACATTGCAAGATCATTAGATTTACTGCCTTATAACAGGTCATCATTAAATTTACTGCCTGATGATAAGTCAAGATCATTATATATACTGCCTTATAACATGTCAAAATCTTTATATTTACAAGTAAATAAAATGTCATCATTAGAGTAACTGCCTCTGGTCAAGATGATTAGATTTACTGCCTTATAGCAGGTCATCTTATATTGCCTATATATTGTCAAAAATAATATTTACTGCTCTGTAACAGGTCAATATTTACTACATCGTATTAGATCATTAGATTTACCACCATGTCTTGACCACCAAGGTCAAGATCATTAGATTTAGTGTCATAACAAGTCAAGATCATTAGATTTGCTTCCTTAAGCAGGTCAAAATCATTAGATTTACTGTTTTATAACAGGTCTAGATCATTAGATCTACTACCTTGTAAAAGGTAATCATTAGATTTACTGCCTTTTAACAAGATTAGATTTAATGCCTAATAACAACAATGCCTTATAACAACTATAGATCATTAGATTCACAGTTTATATCATTAGGTCTCATAAAAAAGTCAAGATCATTAGATTTACTGTTTTATAACAGCTGATCATTAGATTATAACAGGTGAACGTCATTAGAGTTACTGCCTTATAAACAGGACAAGATCATTAGATGATTAGATTTACTGTGCTTTATATTAGGGAAAGGTCATTAGATTTATTGCCTTATAACAGGCCAATATCATCAGATTTACTTATAGAAGGTAAAGATAGATTTATTACCTTATAACAGGTCAATATCATTGTAACAGGTAGCCTTATAACAAATCAGTATCAGTTAGCCTTATGCCAGGTAAAGATCATTAGATTTACCGGCCAAGATCATTAGATTCACTTCCTTTTGACAGGTCAAGATCATTAGATTCACTGCTTTCTAACAGATCAAATTCATTAGATTTAGGGTTTTATAATTGCTTCCCTGGAACATATGAAAATTATTATATTTACTACCTTATATTTTCATTATATTTTCTGCCATATTACAGGTTAAGATCATTAGATTTACTGCCTTGTAACAACTCAAGATCATTAGATTTTTTGCCTTATAACAAATCAGGATTATTAAATTTACTGCCTATAACAGGTCAAGATACTGAAATTTACAGCATTGTTATGGGTCAAGATCATTAAATTTTCTGCCTTGCAAAAAGATGATCATTAGAATTACTTCCTTGAATCAGGTCAAGATCATTAGATCTACTGCCTTATAACAGGTCAAGATCATTAGATATACTGCCTTTTAACAGGTCAAGTTCATGACCTTTAAAAGGTCTCGGAAGAAGTCAAGATGATTAGATTTACTGCCATATAACAGGTAATCATTAGATTTACTGCCTTATAAGAAGTCAAGATTTATTGCCTTGTAAAAGATCAAGATCATTAGATTTACTGCCTTATATCAAGATCATTTAGATTTACTGCGTTATATGAAGATCATTAAATTTACTGCCTTATATCAAGATCATTAGATTCACTGCCTTATCTCAAGATCATTAGATTTACTGGATTTAGTACAAGATCATTAGATTCATTGGATTTAGTACAAGATCATTAGATTTATTGCCTTGTAACGGGTCAAGATTATTAGATTTACTCTTATAACGGATCAAAATCGTTAGACCTTGTATATCATTAGGCAGGGTATCAGGTATATCAGGTAAAGATTTACTGCCTGTTATATGGCAGATCATTTGATATACTGCCTTAAAACAGGTCAAGCTCGTTGGATTTACATATAATTTATATATAATTAAAAAAAATTAAATTTATAATTAAATTTACATATAATTAAATTAGGTTTGCTTCCTTAAACAGGTCAAGATCATTAGATTTACTGTTTTATCACAGCTGAAGATCATTTGATTTACTGCGTTATAACAGATGAACCTCATCAGATTTACTGCATTCTAATAGGTCAAGATCATTAGATTTTCTGCCTCATAACAGATATATTGCCCTATAACTAGTCAAGATCATATGATAAAAGGCCTTATAACAAATTGAAATCATTAGAGTGACTGACATATAACAGGTCTTACTGCCAAGGTAATTATATAAAAGGTCGATTGTAAAGATCATTATATTTACTGCTTTATAATAGATCATGTTCAATAGATTTACTATCTTCTAACAGGTCAAGATCATTAGATTTACTGCCAACAGGTCAAGATAGATAATAGATTGGCTGCCCTATAAAACAACATATAACAGGTCAAGATCATTAGATTTACTGCCTAACAACGTGAAGAACATTAAATATTACTGCCGTATAGCATGTCAAGATCATTAGATTTACTGCCTCATAACAGGTCATCAGTATATATATTGCCTTATAGTCAAGATCATAGGTCTTATAACAGATTAAAATTATTAGCGTGACTGCCATATAACGGGTCTTACAACAGATAGAGGCCAAGATCATGAAATTTATTGACTAAATTAAGATCATTAGATTTACTGTTATAAAAGTCAAGATGATTATTTTTAGTGCTATTAGGGAAAGGTCATTATATTTACTGCCTTATAACAGGTCAAGATCCTTCGATTTACTGACTTGTAACAAGTCAAGGTCATTAGATTTACTGCCTAATAACGTCAGTATAGATTTATTGCCTTATAGATTTACTTCCTTGTAGCATTATAGTAGGTCAAGATCATTAGATTTCCTGCATTATAACGTCAATATCATTAAATTTGCTGAACTGTAATAAGTCAATTTAAAGATTAAATGCTTCCTTGGAACAAATCAGTTATTAGATAATATGGCAGAAAATATAATGACGACCTGTTATAAAACAGGTCGTCATTATATTTTCTGCCATATTACAGGTCAAGATCATTAGATTTTCTGCCTTATATCAAGATCATTAGATTTGCTACCATAACAAATGAAGATCTACTGCTTTGTAACAGGTCAAGATAATGAAATTTATACTGCCGTATAAGAGATCAATGTCATTAGATTTACTGTTCATCATTAGATTTACCACTTATTTAAGTCAGGATCATTAGATTTAATGTCTCGGAAGTCAAGATGATTAGATTTATTGCTTTATAACAGATCTACTGCCTCATAAAAGGTGAAGATTACTAGATTTACTGCCATATAACAGGTCAAGATTATTAGATTGCCTTATATCAAGATCATTAGATTTACTACGTAAAAGCAAGTCAAGATCATTAGATTTATTGCCTATAACGGGTCAAGATCATTAGATATACTTCCTTATAACGAGTGAAGGTCATTAGATTTACTGCCTTAGGAATTTCAAGAAATTAAATTTACTGCCTTTAACAGGTCATCATTAGATTTACTGCCTTATAACGGGTCAAGATCATTTGATATAGATAAGATTTACTGCCTTATAACAGGTCAACATCATTAAATTTACTGCCTGTCACAATCTTTATATTTACTGCCTTTTAACAAGTCAAGGCGGTAGCCTTATAAAAGGTCATTAGAGGAACTGCCTCATGTCAAGATGATTAGATTTACTGCCTTATAACATTGCAAGATCATTAGATTTACTGACTTATAACAGGTCATCATTAAATTTACCGCCTGATGATAAGTCAAGATCATTATATATACTGCCTTATAACATGTCAAAATCTTTATATTTACAAGTAAATAAAATGTCATCATTAGAGTAACTGCCTCTGGTCAAGATGATTAGATTTACTGCCTTATAGCAGGTCATCTTATATTGCCTATATATTGTCAAAAATAATATTTACTGCTCTGTAACAGGTCAATATTTACTACATCGTATTAGATCATTAGATTTACCACCATGTCTTGACCACCAAGGTCAAGATCATTAGATTTAGTGTCATAACAAGTCAAGATCATTAGATTTGCTTCCTTAAGCAGGTCAAAATCATTTAGTTTTATAACAGGTCAAGATCATGGAATTTACTACCTTATAACTGGTCAAGTTCATTAGATTTACTGTCATAACAAGTCAAGATCATTAGATTTGCTTCCTTAAACAGGTCAAGATCATTAGATTTACTGTTTTATAACAGGTCAAGATCTACTACCTTGTAAAAGGTAATCATTAGATTTACTGCCTTTTAAGAAGATTAGATTTAATGCCTAATAACAACAATGCCTTATAACAACTATAGATCATTAGATTCACAGTTTATATCATTAGGTCTCATAAAAAAGTCAAGATCATTAGATTTACTGCCTCATAACAGGTCATATTGTCTTAAAGTCAAGATCATAGGTCTTATAACAGATTAAAATTATTAGCGTGACTGCCATATAACGGGTCTTACAACAGATAGAGGCCAAGATCATGAAATTTATTGACTAAATTAAGATCATTAGATTTACTGTTATAAAAGTCAAGATGATTATTTTTAGTGCTATTAGGGAAAGGTCATTATATTTACTGCCTTATAACAGGTCAAGATCCTTCGATTTACTGACTTGTAACAAGTCAAGGTCATTAGATTTACTGCCTAATAACGTCAGTATAGATTTATTGCCTTATAGATTTACTTCCTTGTAGCATTATAGTAGGTCAAGATCATTAGATTTCCTGCATTATAACGTCAATATCATTAAATCTGCTGAACTGTAATAAGTCAATTTAAAGATTAAATGCTTCCTTGGAAGAAATCAGTTATTAGATAATATGGCAGAAAATATAATGACGACCTGTTATAAAACAGGTCGTCATCATATTTTCTGCCATTTTACAGGTCAAGATCATTATATTTTCTGCCTTATATCAAGATCATTAGATTTGCTACCATAACAAATGAAGATCTACTGCATTGTAACAGGTCAAGATAATGAAATTTATACTGCCGTATAAGAGATCAATGTCATTAGATTTACTGTTCATCATTAGATTTACCACTTATTTAAGTCAGGATCATTAGATTTAATGTCTCGGAAGTCAAGATGATTAGATTTACTGCTTTATAACAGATCTACTGCCTCATAAAAGGTGAAGATTACTAGATTTACTGCCATATAACAGGTCAAGATTATTAGATTGCCTTATATCAAGATCATTAGATTTACTACGTAAAAGCAAGTCAAGATCATTAGATTTATTGCCTTGTAACGGGTCAAGATCATTAGATATACTTCCTTATAACGAGTGAAGGTCATTAGATTTACTGCCTTAGGAATTTCAAGAAATTAAATTTACTGCCTTTAACAGGTCATCATTAGATTTACTGCCTTATAACGGGTCAAGATCATTTGATATAGATAAGATTTACTGCCTTATAACAGGTCAACATCATTAAATTTACTGCCTGTCACAATCTTTATATTTACTCCCTTTTAACAAGTCAAGGCGGTGCCTTAAAAAAGGGTTCATTAGAGGAAAACTGCCTCATGTCAAGATGATTAAAATTTACTGCCTTATACATTGAAAGATCATTAGATTAACATGTCAAAATCTTTTATTACAAGAATAAAAGTCATCATAGAGTACTGCCTTGGTCAAGATTGATTTACTGCCTTATAGCGGTATATTTATATTGTCAAAAAATATTTATCTCTGTACAGTCAATATTTATACATCGTATTATCTTATTTACCCCAGTTTGACACCAAGTCAATCATTAGATTTAGTGTCATCAGTCAGATCTAATTTGCTTCTTAAGCAGTCAAATATTTAGTTTATAAGTCAGATCATGATTTACTACTTATAATCAAGTTCATTATTTACTGTCATAACAAGTCAAGATCATTAATTTGCTTCTAAACTCAAGATCTTAGATTTACGTTTTATAACAGGTCAGTCTATACTTTAAAGGTATCATTATTTACCCTTTAAAATTAGATTTATGCTAATACAAACATGCTATACAACTATAGTCATTATTCAGTTATCATTAGTCTCATAAAAAGCAGTATAGTTACGCCCTAAAGTCTTATTGCTAAAGCAATCTGGTCTTATAACAATTAAATTATTAGCGTGATGCCTATACGGTCTTACAACAGATAGGCCAATCATAAATTTTGACTAATTAAATCATAGATTATGTTAAATCAGATGATATTTTTATGCATTGGAAGGTCTTATATTCTGCTTATAACATCAAGATCTCGATTACTTGTAACAGTCAAGTCATTGATTTACTGCTAATAGTCAGTTAGATTATTCTATAGATTATTCGTTGATTATATGGTCAAGATCATTAGATTCTGCATTAACGTCAATATCATTAATGCTGAACTATAATCAATTAAGATAAATTTCTTGAAAACAGTTAATATGCAAAAATATAATGACGACTTTAAAACAGTGTATTATATTTTCTGCATATCAGGTCAAGTCATTAGATTTTCTGCCTTATAGATCATATTTTGCACATAAAAATAAGATCTACTATTGTAACGGCAGTAAGAATTTTTACGCCGTATAAGAATCATTCATAGATTACTGTTCACTTGTTTACATTATTAATCAGGATCATTATTTAATCTCGGAATCAAGAGATAATTATGCTTTAAACAATCTACTCCTCATAAAGGGAATTACTAGATTACGCATATCAGTAAGATTTTAATGCCTTATAAGTCATTAATTACTACGTAAAACATCAAGATCATTAATTTATCTTGACGGGTCAAATCATAATATACTTTTAACGAGTGAAGTCTTAGATTTACTCCTTAGGAATTTCAAGAAATTAATTTACGCCTTTAACACTCATTAGATTACTGCCTTATAACGGCAGTCATTGATATAGATAAGATTACGCCTTAAACAGTCACATCATTAAATTACGCCTGTCACAATCTTTATATTAGCCTTTTAACAAGTCAAGGGGCCTTAAAGGTCATTAGAGAACTGCCTATCAAGTGATTATTACTGCCTTATACATTGCAAAAAAAAAAAAAAAAAAAATCATATATGCTATAAAACGTCTCATAAATTACTGCCTTATAAGGTCATCTATAATTCTCTAATGTAAAATAATATTTATATTCTGATAAAAGCATTTTAAATCTTTTCAAGTAGATTTACCAAGTCATATTCAACTCCCGTTTGAATAGTTTACATGCTTTAGCAGTCATTTATTTCCTAATGCAAAAAATACATTATGTTTAACAGTCATTTTTCATGAATTAGATCATTAATTTCCCAGTCTGCAAGTTCAAATTTATTGTTCATAACATCAAGATCATTAGATTTGCTTCCTTAAAACGGTCAAGATCTTGTTTACTTTTATAAAAGGTCAAGTCTGATTCTTTTAAATGGTAGTCATAATTTACTGTTTTAAAGTCAAGATTAATGTAAATTACTCCTAAACCATAAAGATTTACTGTTTATCCTTTTAATCTCATAAAAACGGAATCATTAGTTAGTTTTTAGGCATAACATAAGCCAATTCAAGCTATAATTTAAAACAGTTAATTCATTATACATAGTCCATATAACGTTCAAAATTAGAGGCCAAGCTAATTAACTAAATCCAATCATAAGATTATGTCTAAATAAGATTAAATTTATTACATGGGAATGCTTATGTACTGCATGATAAGGCAAACTATCATTTATGACTTAATCAAGTCATTAGATTTTTACTAATAAGTCAGTATTTTTGCTTAGAATTACTTTTTACTTATTATAAGATTTTCCTGATTATAAGTCAATATCATTAATTTCTGCTTAATAACCCCAATTAAAGTTAAATTTCCTTGGAAAATAGTATTAGAAAAATTTTAAATTTGCACGTTATAAAACATGTCAAATATTTTTGCCTATATACAGGTCAAATAGAATTCCCGGTTTCCAAGATCATTAATTCCCATAAAAATAAGATCTCTATAAAACCATTGTCCACATTAAATAATGAAATTTAATTACTCCGTTAAGATAAAATTCCATTAAATTTTTACCGTCATCATTAGATTTAAACTTATTTTAAATAGAATATAATTGATTATATGTCCTTGGAATGGATATAAATACGGGAAAAATTAAATTTGCTTTAAACTTTCATTTTAAAAGTTTTTTATTAAAATAGTTCCCAAAAACCCCTTAAACCAGGGCGTTTTAAAGGGGCCTTTTAAAATAATATTTTTTTAAAAAAAAAAAATTCATTATTTTTTCCTTAAAAAATTTTTTCCTTAACAGGAATTTTTTAGTTAGTTAAAAAAAAAATTTTTAAAATAAAATCCCTTTTTTAAAAATCTTAAAAAAATTGCCTTTAAAAATTTTAAATTTCCCCTTTTTAACCCTCCTTTAAAAAGGGAAATTTTCCTTTACCCCTTTTTTAATTTTTTAACCCCCCTTTTAAAATT
>NC_092265.1:28321427-28331427 GCF_036320965.1 Panulirus ornatus
CTAGATTCATGTCTAAAATCTGAGACAACAAAATGGTTTTAAATATTTTCTCCCCAATATATATATATATATATATATATATATATATATATATATATATATATATATATATATATATATATATATATATATATATGGAGGAAGTGAAGTGTTTTAGATATCTGGGAGTGGATCTGGCAGCGGATGGAAACATGGAAGCGGAAGTGGATCATAGGGTGGGGGAGGGGGCGAAAATTCTGGGAGCCTTGAAGAATGTGTGGAAGTCGAGAACATTATCTCGGAAAGCAAAAATGGGTATGTTTGAAGGAATAGTGGTTCCAACAATGTTGTATGGTTGCGAGGTGTGGACTATGGATAGAGTTGTGCGCAGGAGGATGGATGTGCTGGAAATGAGATGTTTGAGGACAATGTGTGGTGTGAGGTGGTTTGATCGAGTAAGTAACGTAAGGGTAAGAGAGATGTGTGGAAATAAAAAGAGCGTGGTTGAGAGAGCAGAAGAGGGTGTTTTGAAATGGTTTGGTCACATGGAGAGAATGAGTGAGGAAAGATTGACCAAGAGGATATATGTGTCGGAGGTGGAGGGAACGAGGAGAAGAGGGAGACCAAATTGGAGGTGGAAAGATGGAGTGAAAAAGATTTTGTGTGATCGGGGCCTGAACATGCAGGAGGGTGAAAGGAGGGCAAGGAATAAAGTGAATTGGAGCGATGTGGTATACCGGGGTTGACGTGCTGTCAGTGGATTGAATCAGGGCATGTGAAGCGTCTGGGGTAAACCATGGAAAGCTGTGTAGGTATGTATATTTGCGTGTGTGGACATATGTATATACATGTGTATGGGGGTGGGTTGGGCCATTTCTTTCGTCTGTTTCCTTGCGCTACCTCGCAAACGAGGGAGACAGCGACAAAGCAAAAAAAAAATATATATATATATACATATATATATATATATATATATATATATATATATATATATATATATATATATATATATATATATATATATATATATATATGTGTGTGTGTGTGTGTGTGTGTGCATTATTACATGACAGCTAGAGACTGAGTGTGAACGAATGGGGCTTTTGTTGTCTTTTCCTAGCGCTACCTCGTACACATGAGGGGGGAGGGTGTTGTTATACCATGTGTGGCGAGGTGGCGATGAGAATGAATAAAGGCAGACAGTATGAATTATGTACATGGGTATATATATATATATATATATATATATATATATATATATATATATATATATATATATATATATATATATATATATATATATATATCTGTAGGGTAGTGAGTGGTGGGATGAAGAAGTAAGAGTATTAGTGAAAGAGAAGAGAGAGGCATTTGGACGATTTTTGCAGGGAAAAAATGCAATTGAGTGGGAGAAGTATAAAAGAAAGAGACAGGAGGTCAAGAGAAAGGTGCAAGAGGTGAAAAAAAGGGCAAATGAGAGTTGGGGTGAGAGACTATCAGTAAATTTTAGGGAGAATAAAAAGATGTTCTGGAAGGAGGTAAATAGGGTGCGTAAGACAAGGGAGCAAATAGGAACTTCAGTGAAGGGCGTAAATGGGGAGGTGATAACAAGTAGCGGTGATGTGAGAAGGAGATGGAATGAGTATTTTGAAGGTTTGTTGAATGTGTCTGATGACAGAGTGGCAGATATAGGGTGTTTGGGTCGAGGTGGTGTGCAAAGTGAGAAGGTTAGGGAAAATGATTTGGTAAACAGAGAAGAGGTAGTAAAAGCTTTGCGGAAGATGAAAGCCGGCAAGGCAGCAGGTTTGGATGGTATTGCAGTGGAATTTATTAAAAAAGGGGGTGACTGTATTGTTGACTGGTTGGTAAGGTTATTTAATGTATGTATGACTCATGGTGAGGTGCCTGAGGATTGGCGGAATGCGTGCATAGTGCCATTGTACAAAGGCAAAGGGGATAAGTGTGAGTGCTCAAATTACAGAGGTATAAGTTTGTTGAGTATTCCTGGTAAATTATATGGGAGGGTATTGATTGAGAGGGTGAAGGCATGTACAGAGCATCAGATTGGGGAAGAGCAGTGCGGTTTCAGAAGTGGTAGAGGATGTGTGGATCAGGTGTTTGCTTTGAAGAATGTATGTGAGAAATACTTAGAAAAGCAAATGGATTTGTATGTAGCATTTATGGATCTGGAGAAGGCATATGATAGAGTTGATAGAGATGCTCTGTGGAAGGTATTAAGAATATATGGTGTTGGAGGCAAGTTGTTAGAAGCAGTGAAAAGTTTTTATCGAGGATGTAAGGCATGTGTACGTGTAGGAAGAGAGGAAAGTGATTGGTTCTCAGTGAATGTAGGTTTGCGGCAGGGGTGTGTGATGTCTCCATGGTTGTTTAATTTGTTTATGGATGGGGTTGTAAGGGAGGTAAATGCAAGAGTCCTGGAAAGAGGGGCAAGTATGAAGTCTGTTGGGGATGAGAGAGCTTGGGAAGTGAGTCAGTTGTTGTTCGCTGATGATACAGCGCTGGTGGCTGATTCATGTGAGAAACTGCAGAAGCTGGTGACTGAGTTTGGTAAAGTGTGTGGAAGAAGAAAGTTGAGAGTAAATGTGAATAAGAGCAAGGTTATTAGGTACAGTAGGGGTGAGGGTCAAGTCAATTGGGAGGTGAGTTTGAATGGAGAAAAACTGGAGGAAGTGAAGTGTTTTAGATATCTGGGAGTGGATCTGTCAGCGGATGGAACCATGGAAGCGGAAGTGGATCATAGGGTGGGGGAGGGGGCGAAAATTTTGGGAGCCTTGAAAAATGTGTGGAAGTCGAGAACATTATCTCGGAAAGCAAAAATGGGTATGTTTGAGGGAATAGTGGTTCCAACAATGTTGTATGGTTATATATATATATATATATATATATATATATATATATATATATATATATACATATATATATATATATATATATATATATATATATATATATATATATATATATATATGTATATATATATATATATATATATATATATATATATATATATATATATATATATATATATATATATATATATATATATATATTTTTTTTTTTTTCATACTATTCGTCATTTCCCGCGATAGCGAGGTAGCGTTAAGAACAGAGGACTGGGCCTTTTTTGGAATATCCTCACCTGGCCCCCTCTGTTCCTTCTTTTGGAAAATTAAAAAAAAAAAAAAGAGAGAGGGGAGGATTTCCAGCCCCCCGCTCCCTCCCCTTTTAGTCGCCTTCTACGACACGCAGGGAATACGTGGGATGTATTCTTAATCCCCTATCCCCAGGGATAATATATATATATATATATATATATATATATATATATATATATATATATATATATATATATATATATGTATATATATATATATATCATTAAAACCCTACGATCCACTTTACAAGACAGACGTAAATTCAGAAGTTTGGCTCCATTGAATTTCATAATTTTGAATATTTTGATGAGAGAGAGAGAGAGAGAGAGAGAGAGAGAGAGAGAGAGAGAGAGAGAGAGAGAGAGAGAGAGAGAGAGAGAGAGAGAGAGAGAGGAAAAAGGAAGGTAATAAATTCACAGCACACAGGAAAGCTGCTCAGTCGTGGTTATCTCACATGTTTTCACTAACATCGAGAGTTAAGTAGTACAAATGCCATTTCAAAATTCTTAGGACACTTCAATTTGTTCTTGTATGAAAACATACAACTGAACCAAGTTAGTCTTTTATAAGGTTCAAACTACTAATGATATTAGAATAACATGCAAATTTATGATGGACGACTGAAAATGGGCCTTGATGGCTAGGGTAAGACCACTTATCGTAGTCCATGATAGTAAGGCTAAGATCATTCATCATTTACCATGATGGTTAGGCTAAGATCATTTATCGTTGTCCATAATGGTTAGGCTAAATCATTTATCGCTGTCCATGATAGGCTAATATGATTTATCGTTGTCCATGATAGTAAGGCTAAGATCATTTATCATTTACCATGATGGCTAGGCTTGATCATTTATCGCTGTCCATGATAGCTAGGCTAAGATCATTTATCGTTGTCCATGATACAGTCTGGGCCCAGCCCGAGCTGTAGGGGATAGAAGACCTCCAAGATAACACTAGCCAGACTCTAAGAACATTTAACATCATAAGAACATTATCCAGTTGTCTTTTACTTATCAGGAAATACGTTTGTATGCAACTCTTAGCTGATAAGAGATGTTTGATCTCTTATCACCCAGAACTCACCACGAGGAGGTGGTTGCATGTCGAGTTCCATAATTTTTTCCCGTTTTAAATAAATATTTTAATTTCCTCTAAAATAAAGGTCTATCCCGCTTTAAGCTATGTAAAGATAATAATTTCCTCTAAAACAAAGTTCTTTCCCATTATATTACAAGTAAAATTTCCTCTAAAACAAAGTTCTTATTGTGAGGTAGATAGTTGAGGAAGGGCACCTCATTTCCTGCCCTTCCTCTGGTTCCGTTGGCCCCCTCCTCTGGTACGCCTCCGGCGGACTGACCTCATCACCTTCTTCAGCTCACCAATAATAAGTGGCAGAGCTGGTCTCTCTGAGGGGTCGCTGTGGGTCGCTGTTTGGTAAAGATCCTGGAGGCTTTCCCGCACACCCTGCTTCCTGACCAGGATGGACACGTGCCTCATTAGATGCCCAAAAGAGAAGACGTCACTGGCTGGGGAGACCGGCTTGCGCTCCCTGACCTCAGGGGCCAACCACAGGTCAGGAACATTGTACTCAACGCAGCTTCCCTTCTTAACGCTCAAGCCGAAGTCGATGATGTGAAACTCTGGCTTGTCACCCATCGTCACGGTCACATTCTCGACCTTGACGTCATTATGGACAATGTTTTTCTTATGGATTTCCATCAGCCGACGAGCGACCATGATGGCGGACTCGACCAGTTCCTCGTCCGACCGACATGTTCTCATGAACTTATCATAAGGCTGGCCAGTGTGGCTTAAGATGATCAGTGGGGGATTGCGGCACACTGCTCGAAGGAGAGGGGCTCCTCCAGCCCCAGCCAGTCTCCTGTGAATGTCGGCTTCATCCATAAGACTTTTCGAACTCACTCCGTCGAGAAGGGTTTTGATGACGCAACACGATCCACGGAACAACACCGTTTCAATCTTGGCGTTGCCTCCCCGACCCACCTCTCTCATGACCACCAGGTCATTTACATCCTTCTGGGTCAACTTTACAACTGGAACGCTCATTTTGATTCCGGCCTGAGGTGCACTTACCAAATTTTCTTCTTGCCGGAGAGTGTGAGAGGAGATGTTGTCGGTACGGAGTCCCATCCTCAAATGATTACACTTCTCTCTCCGCCGGCCTTATATACCCCTAGGTTATGTGACGTCACATAACCAGATCTATCCAGATTAAATCCCATACAAATCCGGATATGTAGACGGATTCATTTAGTTTTGTTGCGATCATTATTTGATGAAATCTAGAGGTGTCGAAGAAATATTCAAGATGGCCAATGGTGTTGAGAGTGTAGTGAAGATGGCTAGAGATGTTGAAGGATCTAAATAGTTTCGAAATACCAATACTTTCTGAATCAATAAATCATTATAAATACTAATAAGACAAAAAACACTTTGACGAAAATTTAGCCATTTTCAAGCATCGAAATAAAAGGATATGAGGTAAAGGGCTTTTGGGAAATCCTTGTTGAATAGTACACAGTTACTTTCTGAGAATACGCACACACACACACACACACACACACACACACACACACACACACACACAGACCTAGAGAACATAGCATAAAATTAGGACAATATTGTTCAAATATATTCAGAGAAGTAATTTTAAAGTTTATATAAGAGTGGTTGATGAATGGAATAAGAAGAATGAGGTCATGGTTAAGGCAGACACCATACATAAATCTTACAAGTTGTATAATAGTACGGAATGTTCTAGATATTTGGCCTGACGAGTGTAGAACTCTCTCCTCACACAGTAAAAATAGGTCATTACACACTCACAGATTCAGAGGTTATCACGTTGAAGGAGAGGTGAAAACTGAGGATTCAAATCAAAGAACAATAAGAAGCGTCATGATGAGATGGGAGAGGGAATTGGTAAATTGACAAATATAGTTTAATCTAAAACATGAACGGTAAATCACTTCGACTGAAGAAAGACAAGTGGAAAACATAGAAAATGAAAGACCAAAGAGAAGAATTTAGGAAATCTGGGATAACATCTAATGTGAGGAAACACGATTTCACCAAATGAGCTTTAGTTAATGCTTCTGGCACAGTGTAAGTATATACATATATATATATATATATATATATATATATATATATATATATATATATATATATATATATATATATATATATATATATATATATATATATATATATATATATGAATATATATATACTTATGTGTGTGTGTGTGTGTGTCTGTGTACGGATAAACTTTAATGCTGGCCAGGGTGTACTGGTGATGCCTTTGACCTAAAATGTACGTTCAAGCCCTTAGGCTTATCATGATCTTCACTACAACCTCATCTTCATATGACCTTATCTTGACTAAGCTCGTTTCAAGGAATGCTTTAGATTTTTCCCGCTCACACAAACAACACACTTACACGGGGCTCCACGAGGGCAAATATATGATTACACACACACCTACACACCCACCACCACCACTAATAATACACAGAGAAATAGCTTTTTCGGTCGGCTTTGGATCCGCCCTTGAACGTAGTTTGGAGGATTTGGGGGATCAGATCAATGAGGTTGAGTTCACTACAACCTCATATTCACTAAAGTGTATCTTCACTACTAACTTATTCTCACTAAATTATATCTTCGCTATACCCTCTTCTTCACTACACCGTTATTTTTACCATACCATCATCATTGCACTCCCTAATGTTCACTTAGTTCTTATCTTCACTACATAATCATTTTGAATAAACTTTACTTTTTGATTTCCCTTATCTCTACTACATTCGTATCTTCACTACATTCGTATCTTCACTACAACCTATCTTGACACTATCCTTATCATCACTATGCTCTTCCTCACTACACTCTCATCTTAACATCATCCTTCTGTTTACCGAACTTAGTTCAAAGTCTGACTTGAACGTAGCTTTGGAAAGTTTGTGTTCCTCATTGTGTTACCTCCTTATTAGCATTATAAAGGCAATTGTCACCACTCCCTAACTAAACCCTCATCGTCACTACACTCTCATCATTATCATTACTTCTTGATGTTCAATACAGAATTTCAACATACATATTTGTCTTCACTACAGAATAATTTTCATTGCACCTTAATCTTCATTACTCCTTGTTTCAGCTACATCCGTATCTTCCATTCATTCTTATATCTTATATTAGTTACATCTTTACAATATCTTTATATCTTCTCTGTTCCGTCTTTTGGAAAATTGAAAATGAGAGGGAAGGATTTCCAGCCTCCCGCTCCCTCCCCTTTTAGTCGCCTTGTACGACACACAGGGAATACGAGGCAAGTATTCTTTATTTCCCTATCACCAGGGATAACAGCATCTGGTGTTCCCAGACGGTCACCCATCCAAGTACTAACCAGACCCAACGCTGCTTAACTTCCCTGATCGGACGATATATGCATATATATATATATATATATATATATATATATATATATATATATATATATATATATATATATATATATGTGTGTGTGTGTGTGTGTGTGTACAAGACTGAAAACAATGAATTTCCCAAATAAAAAATGGAGGCGCCGGGGTTTGAACCCGGGTCCTCTCGCATGCCAAGCGAGCGCTCTACCACTGAGCTACGCCCCCAAGAACATATTTTGTGACATAGTATTATATAAAGCACTGAGATTACCACGGCAAAATACTGTTTGACCGACCGTTGCCGACTAGCCGGCAAAATAACCACAGCGTAAATCTCCATGTTGCTGTCGTGTTTTCCTCTCAATTTTCCAAGAAGAATTGAGTTTTACTTTTTTATTTTCGTTGCAATAGACTGGAACTAAGCAATAGACTGGAACTAAGCAATAGACTGGAACTAAGCAATAGACTGGAACTAAACAATAGACTGGAACTAAGCTGACCTGGTATGAGGTCAGAGCCCTCATTATCATCCCTGCTAACTACCGGAAGCAGATTAAGTCGTTCCACAACCGATGTCCGGCCCATGTTAACTCTGATGTGCCCAGCAGTTGGAGGAGGATCGCCAGAAGCTTCTGGAAGATTTCAAGGACGTCTTGGTGGACCTGACCCTTTCAGATAAGGTCGAAAACCCCAATTTATTGTGAAGATCTTCACTATAACGTTGGACGAACATACTGAATGTTGCACACATGTGATGCGGACAAAATGAAAAAAGAAAAAGACAAAAAATATGTCTGGTGTGGGTCTCGAACCCACGACCTTGAGTGTGTGAGACTCACGCTCTACCATTGAGCTAACCAGACAATAGAAATATACGTCTGTTTCTTCAATTTGAATTAATGAAAATCTTTGCGAGGCAGCGTTTAGAAAAGAGAGATGTCTTTGACGAAATTTACTTGTTTGGCTCCTTCTTATGTCTCTCATTATCGAAAGTAAACATACTGAAGGATATATACGTATATGTATATATATATATATATATATATATATATATATATATATATATATATATATATATATATATATATATATATATATATATATATATATATATATATGTATATATATATATATGTATATATATATATATATATATATATATATATATATATATATATATATATATATATATACATATATATGTATATTGGAAAGGATCACAATTTTGCGCGTGATCAAGTATATTCCTATGAGTCCACGGGGAAAATGAAACATGACAGGTTCCCAAGTGCACTTTCATGTAATAACCACATCATCAGGGGAGACACAAGAGAGACATATAACAGTCAGTTGATATACAACGAAGAGACGTAGCTAGTACGCCATTTGGTAAACATGTGATTGTCCGAGACAGACAACAAGCGTATCATAAACTAATTATGTGGACAAGATGAATTCCTTACAAATTTTATCAACACTAAATTTATGCAATTTGTATAGACAATCACTTATATCAAGATTATAATTCTTTGTGCATTTAATGATAGAAGATTCAATGATATTTCTCGTGGTACTGGAGTTAGAGATTATAATGCCATCTCAGTTATTAACTCTAACTCCAGTACCACGAGAAATATCACTGAATCTTCTATTATTAAATACACAAAGAATTATAAACCTTAAGGAAACATGCAACATGGCGGTCAAACTATGAGATGCACAAATGAAGTTTATGAATGGAATATCAGTGAGACGAACTAGTTGATGAATGATGAATGAAAGTGTAATAAAGTCATGATGAATGAATGAAAGTGTAATAAAGTCATGATGAATGAATGAAAGTGTAATAAAGTCATGATGAATGAATGAAAGTGTAATAAAGTCATGATGAATGAATGAAAGTGTAATAAAGTCATGATGAATGAATGAAAGTGTAATAAAGTCATGATGAATGAATGAAAGTGTAATAAAGTCATGATGAATGAATGAAAGTGTAATAAAGTCATGATGAATGAATGAAAGTGTAATAAAGTCATGATGAATGAATGAAAGTGTAATAAAGTCATGATGAATGAATGAAAGTGTAATAAAGTCATGATGAATGAATGAAAGTGTAATAAAGTCATGATGAATGAATGAAAGTGTAATAAAGTCATGATGAATGAATGAAAGTGTAATAAAGTCATGATGAATGAATGAAAGTGTAATAAAGTCATGATGAATGAATGAAAGTGTAATAAAGTCATGATGAATGAATGAAAGTGTAATAAAGTCATGATGAATGAATGAAAGTGTGATAAAGTCATAGTTTAAAAGGACAAAATATGAATGGCAGCCAGGGAAGAGTGGCCCAGGTAAATGGAAGGGTTGAAAAGTTCGCGTTATGTGACGAAT
>NC_092265.1:28336427-28338607 GCF_036320965.1 Panulirus ornatus
GTTCAATCCATTGACAGCACGTCGACCCCGGTATACCACATCATTTCAATTAATTTCATTCCTTGCATGCCTTTCACCCTCCTGCATGTTCAGGCCCCGATCACTCAAAATCATTTTCACTCCATCCTTCCACCTCCAATTTGGTCTCCCACTTCTCATTCCCTCCACCTCTGACACTTATATCCACTTTGTCAATCTTTCCTCACTCATTCTCTACATGTGACCAAACCATTTCAATACACCCTCTTCTGCTCTCTCAATCACAATCTTTTTATAACCACACATCTTTCTTACCCTTTCATTACTTACTCGATCAAACAACCTCGCACCACACATTGTCCTCAAAATCTCATTTCCAACAAATTCACCCTCCGCACAACCCTATCTATAGCCCACGCCTCGCAACCATATTATCATTATTATCATTATCATCATCATTATTATTAGGTATCATTATCATTATCATTATCATTATTATTAACATGATCATCGTTACTATTATCAATATCATTATTATAGTCATTATGATTATTATCATCATTAAGTATAATATGATATCTGCTACTGAAGGATATAGTACGCTGGTTGTCAAGTGGTATGGATTGTCACTTCACGTGTAGGTTAGTAGGAAATATATTGTGTACCTAATGTGTGTTGCTGGGCATTATAATCGTCCGATAAAGATAATGATTAAATCTTATTTCCTGATCTTATCAGTTTTCAAACCAGATGTATGAAATATCTTTCGTTGACCATATTTTTATATAGAGTTTAGTATGTACATGTGTGGTCTTAAGATTTAGGTGACTAAGTATTGGAATTCACTGGCAGGTGTGGTGCGAATTATCACCGAGACTGAGTCTCAAAGATCAAGGTCATGGGTTCGAGTCTCCAACATTCAGTATGTTCATCCAACGTTATAGTGAAGATCTTGACAATGAATTAGGATTTTGACATTATCTGAAAGCGTTGGGCCAAAGATCAGTGATTTTAGGAGTTTATTGAGATAGTATTAAAGTGGAGAGTGTAGAAGCTGAGGCCAAGAACCAGTGGTGTCCAGTGAGTACTGAAGATGATGACCCTTGTCCTGCCCCATAAGGTCAGGTCAAATAGCACTTAGTGAGGTAGCGAGCTAGAGTCAAGAACAGAGGCAAGTATTTTGGGAGCAAGTGAGTGTGTGTGTCAGCAGTTATGATGTAAGAGACCAGGTATTAGTGATGGTGATTTAAATGCGAAGGTAAGTAATGTGGCAGTGGAGGGTATAACTGAGACGCATAGAAATGGTGAACAACTTGTGTTGTGTGTGTGTGTAAAGGACTGGTGACTGGGAATACCTGGTTTGTAAAATGTGATATACACAAATATACGTATGTAAGTAGGAGAGATGGTCAGCGGGCATGACTGGATTACATGTTAATTGAAAGGCGTGTAAAAGAAAGACTTTTGGGTGTAAATATGCTGAAAGGGGCAGCTGGTGTGATGTTTGATCACCATCTTGTGGAGACGACAGTGAAGATCTGAAGAAGTTTTCGAAAAAGAGGAAACAATGTCGGGGAGAAGAGGTGGCGAGAGGAAGTGAACTTGGAAAAGAGACTTGTGTGAAGAAATACCAAGAGAGATTGAGTGCCACATACACTCTTACTGTGTAAATATCCCTTTCTATGAGATTACGTAAAGATGTTGATGAACAGAGGAGTTATGATATGACATGAAAAAGTTAAGAGAATAAATGAAGGAAAGATTGAGATATACAGATGTCTGGCGGAGCGCCATGATGGTTGTCAATCTAGCCAGCTGGATTATTATTTATAAGTTGTGTTTAGTTGTAGGTCCAAGTTTGTTGTCAGGATATAATGTTGACTCCCAGAGAGTACCTGGCTGGCGCGGGTGCCACAAGGCTGGGTCAAGTGTAGTGAAGAGTGTGGGCTAGGGATGGTGTGTGTTACCACTTGGTAGATGATGGGCCCGCATCATGACCTGCCCGGTTATAACATCTTGACCAAGATCTTCTCACACCTGCGCTTCGCCTACAACTTGCAACTCTCCTTTTTCTAAGACCGTTTTCATGCTTCATGTAACTTTGTCTTTTTTAAATCATTCTAAAGCTGTAGTTACAAAATTATATTTTACTATGTTGTTTTTGTGAAGATGATCCTCTGAAAGCAACACTCGCTCCTCGT
>NC_092265.1:28338707-28367922 GCF_036320965.1 Panulirus ornatus
CGTCCAACCCCTGTATACCACATCGCTCCAATTCACTCTATTCCTTGCCCTCCTTACACCCTCCTGCATGTTCAGGCCCCGATCACACAAAATCTTTTTCACTCCATCTTTCCACCTCCAATTTGGTCTCCCTCTTCTCTTCGTTCCCTCCACCTCCGATACATATATCCTCTTGGTCAATCTTTCCTCACTCATTCTCTCCATGTGCCCAAACCATTTCAAAACACCCTCTTCTGCTCTCTCAACCACGCTCTCTTTATTTCCACACATCTCTCTTACCCTTACGTTACTTACTCGATCAAACCACCTCACACCACACATTGTCCTCAAACATCTCATTTCCAGCACATCCATCCTCCTGCGCACAACTCTATCCATAGCCCACGCCTCGCAACCATACAACATTGTTGGAACCGCTATTCCTTCAAACATACCCATTTTTGCTTTCCGAGATAATGTTCTCGACTTCCACACATTTTTCAAGGCTCCCAAAATTTTCGCCCCCTCCCCCACCCTATGATCCACTTCCGCTTCCATGGTTCCATCCGCTGCCAGATCCACTCCCAGATATCTAAAACACTTCACTTCCTCCAGTTTTTCTCCATTCAAACTCACCTCCCAATTGACTTGACCCTCAACCCTACTGTACCTAATAACCTTGCTCTTATTCACATTTACTCTTAACTTTCTTTTTCCACACACTTTACCAAACTCAGTCACCAGCTTCTGCAGTTTCTCACATGAATCAGCCACCAGCGCTGTATCATCAGCGAACAACAACTGACTCACTTCCCAAGCTCTCTCATCCCCAACAGACTTCATACTTGCCCCTCTTTCCAGGACTCTTGCATTTACCTCCCTAACAACCCCATCCATAAACAAATTAAACAACCATGGAGACATCACACACCCCTGCCGCAAACCTACATTCACTGAGAACCAATCACTTTCCTCTCTTCCTACACGTACACATGCCTTACATCCTCGATAAAAACTTTTCACTGCTTCTAACAACTTGCCTCCCACACCATATATTCTTAATACCTTCCACAGAGCATCTCTATCAACTCTATCATATGCCTTCTCCAGATCCATAAATGCTACATACAAATCCATTTGCTTTTCTAAGCATATAAATATATATATGAGAGTTGGGGTGAGAGAGTATCATTAAATTTTAGGGAGAATATATATAAATATATAAATATATATATATATATATATATATATATATATATATATATATATTTTTTTTTTTTTTTTTTTTTTGTACTTTGTCGCTGTCTCCCGCGTTTGCACACCACCTCGACCAAAACACCCTATATCTGCCACTCTATCATCAAACACATTCAACAAACCTTCAAAATACTCACTCCATCTCCTTCTCACATCACCACTACTTGTTATCACCTCCCCATTTGCGCCCTTCACTGAAGTTCCCATTTGCTCCCTTGTCTTACGCACTTTATTTACCTCCTTCCAGAACATCTTTTTATTCTCCCTAAAATTTAATGATACTCTCTCACCCCAACTCTCATATATATATATATATGCATATTATATATATTATGATATATATATAATTTTATAAATATATATATATATATATATATATATATATATATATATATATATATATATATATATATATATATATATATATATATATATGGACCCTACAGGCTTCAGCAGCTGATCACCGTCAACTGTACGTCCCACGGCGCCAGGCCTGCCCCAAACCTCACCTTCTACATCAACGACGAGTCTGTTGACCCTACTTGGGACAGTCGGGAGCTGGTGTTTGTGAACGAGACGTCGGGGTTGGAGACGGCCGTGAAGAGCCTGCAGTTTCCCCTGCGGCTGACCATGGTGCAGCTGGACGGTCTGCAAGTGAAGTGTGTGGCGTCCATCCCCGAAATGTACTGGCTGAGCAGCGAGACGACCCTCTCTGTTGAGTTACCCCACAACTATAGCCACCTGTTCGGCTCACAGGGGTCTGTGTCGTACAGCAGCAGTCAGAAGACAGCAACCCACACGCCTCTTCTTTCTACTCTAGTCTTTCTCGCCAGCCGTCTCCTGTGGTAGCTGGTTGCATTCTCTGAACTCCCTTCCTATGTTGTATTCATTCTTCCTAATTTTATCACTCATCCTTATAATCTCTCATAATCCTTTTTTTTATTAGCGATAGTCTTTTTTTTTTCGTTGCACTCCACTTTCTTGAGATTTAGTTTTTTCTTATCTAGGTCTTTTCCTTTTTCTTATGTTTTACTAATTCTAATTTTGTCACTGATCCTTATAATCCCTTATAACCCTTTCTTTATCAGCGAAATGTATTTCAATTTCACTCTCCTTCCTCTGGATATATATATGTATATATATATATATATATATATATATATATATATATATATATATATATATATATATATATATATATTTATATTATCCCTGGGGATAGGGGAGAAAGAATACTTCCCACGTATTCCCTGCGTGTCGTAGAAGGCGACTAAAAGGGGAGGGAGCGGGGGGCTGGAAATCCTCCCCTCTCATTTTTTTTTGATTTTCCAAAAGAAGGAACAGAGAACGAGGCCAGGTGAGGATATTCCCTCAGAGGCCCAGTCCTCTGTTCTTAACGCTACCTTGCTAACGCGGGAAATGGCGAATAGTATGAAAGAAAGATATATATATATATATTTATATCTTTATTTTTTATTATACTTCGTCGCTGTCTCCCGCGTTTGCGAGGTAGCGCAAGGAAACAGACGAAAGAAATGGCCCAACCCCCCCCCCCCCATACACATGTATATACATACGTCCACACACACAAATATACATACCTACACAGCTTTCCATGGTTTACCCCAGACGCTTCACATGCCTTGATTCAATCCACTGACAGCACGTCAACCCAGTATACCACAACGCTCCAATTCACTCTATTCCTTGCCCTCCTTTCACCCTCCTGCATGTTCAGGCCCCGATCACGCAAAATATTTTTCACTCCATCTTTTCACCTCCAATTTGGTCTCCCTCTTCTCCTCGTTCCCTCCACCTCCGACACATATATCCTCTTGGTCAATCTTTCCTCACTCATTCTCTCCATGAGACCAAACCATTTCAAAACACCCTCTTCTGCTCTCTCAACCACGCTCTTTTTATTTCCACACATCTCTCTTACCCTTACGTTACTTACTCGATCAAACCACCTCACACCACACATTGTCCTCAAACATCTCATTTCCAGCACATCCATCCTCCTGCGCACAACTCTATCCATAGTCCACGCCTCGCAACCATACAACATTGTTGGAACCACTATTCCTTCCCATTTTTGCTTTCCGAGATAATGTTCTCGACTTCCACACATTCTTCAAGGCTCCCAGAATTTTCGCCCCCTCCCCCACCCTATGATCCACTTCCGCTTCCATGGTTCCATCCGCTGCCAGATCCACTCCCAGATATCTAAAACACTTCACTTCCTCCAGTTTTTCTCCATTCAAACTCACCTCCCAATTGAATTGACCCTCAACCCTACTGTACCTAATAACCTTGCTCTTATTCACATTTACTCTTAACTTTCTTCTTTCACGCACTTTACCAAACTGAGTCACCAGCTTCTGCAGTTTCTCACATGAATCAGCCACCAGCGCTGTATCATCAGCGAACAACAACTGACTCACTTCCCAAGCTCTCTCATCCCCAACAGACTTCATACTTGCCCCTCTTTCCAAAACTCTTGCATTCACCTCCCTAACAACCCCATCCATAAACAAATTAAAAAACCATGGAGACATCACACACCCCTGCCGCAAACCTACATTCACTAAGAACCAATCACTTTCCTCTCTTCCTACACGTACACATGCCTTACATCCTCGATAAAAACTTTTCACTGCTTCTAACAACTTGCCTCCCACACCATATATTCTTAATACCTTCCACAGAGCATCTCTATCAACTCTATCATATATATATATATATATATATATATATATATATATATATATATATATATATATATATATATATATATATATATATACATATATATCCCTGGGGATAGGGGAGAAAGAACACTTCCAACGCATTCCTCATGTGTCGTAGAAGGCGACTGAAGGGGGCGGGAGCGGGGGGCTGGAAACCCTCCACTCCTTGTATTCTAACTTTCTAAAAGTACCTCAGAATAGATCTACTAAACATTTCGCTTCAAATACACGAGTGACGTTATTTTCTCTTCCTTAGTTACATACACAGTTTACAGGTTATTCTCTGTGAAACATGTGCAAGTCTCTCTCCTCCTACTCCGCTGATCTATGACCTCCTGATCTCTGCTACCATTACAAACAGCCTCGTTAGGTCACAGTTGTCTGCTGATGTTGGAATTCCTCTGTGCAATTCTTTGTATTTTAAGATTTGACTTTTAGTTGATAAGAATTTGGAGAGGAGTCTACCTAACGGTAACAATGATTAAGAAATATACTATGTAAATATGCCGAACCTCGTGTATATGTTTTAGCTTCTTTAATCGGAGGAAAAAAATTGCTATTAATTCCCATAAAGACACATTCTTAACACGTCTGGTAATGAATGTCAGGGAAATAAGAACCATGACAAAGGCAATGACTCAGATTAATGGCCTTGATGATAAAGACAAAAATGAATCATATGACGACGTGGGACAAACACAAGTTCCTTTGATATGGTTAAAGCAGCTGGTGATTACTTCAAATGATGTTGAGGGAAAACAAAGAGAAAACCATGAGAATAACCTTTATTTTAGTGAGCTATCAAGAATTAATCTTGAATATGATAAACTTATGTCGGAGTTTAGTGAAGCTTGGGATGAATCTATGATATTTTGTTTGGAAAACGCAGCTGATGGATTCTTCTCTGTTCCTGAAACAATAGGTAAATCATCTTGTCCCAAATGGTACCGAACAACCCTGTATGAGTAACGACCCTATATGAGTGGCTCATAGAAGACGTCACTGCCTATCCAGCCAAGCCGAGTGGGAGAGCTATAACCGGAAGGCCACACCTGGGAAGGTGTCACCTGGTACGTCCGGCTGGCCGGCGGTGGCAAGATTGGGCTGGAGTCAAGAACAAATACCTAACTAAGGTTGTTTACCCAGGCCACCTCCCCTGCCTGCCTGCCCGACCACACCTGGGAAACATAAGGAGTAAGCGGGGATGCAGAACTTGCACCACGACAGAGGTGAGCTGTCTCCAGTCGCCATGGTAACTTGAGGAGAGAATGTTCGTGACCGGTGTTGGGAGGAGACCATATACTGCTCACCAGCCTTACGTATACAAGAGGTGTGGGGGCGGGTCGTCAACACAGCTCAGTAAACAATCAACAGTGGCGGTTATAGGCAGTTAGCTGAGAGTTCAATTGTAGCACTTAATCACTGTCATAATGGCCTTGTCTCCGCCTGACGGTCACTTGTTGTCACTGTTAGATTCGTGTGGTCCTCGACTAACCATCACTCGCTGTCGTTGTTAGAGTTGCCAGGTTACGGGCCCTTACCTGTAGACAGTCCGCTGTCTGATCTTGTCTTACAGGTCAAATATTGTTTAGAGACTCGTCAAGTAGTTGTCTGGCTCGGTCTCTTATGATAAGTAGTCTGCAATATGTATGCAGGTATGTTTAGCGTTAAACTTTCTGGTTATTGACCGTCCGTTATCAAACCAGAATCTGTACCTTACGGCAAAACATAAGAATCACGATATTTGCAACATGATAACATGTTAGACTTAATGACCATCAGCAGGTAAGGTCATCAAGCAGCACCATACATACGTCAGACAGTAACATCAGTTGTATAACAGGATGTATATATGTTGTTGGATTTAAGGGCTATCAGCTTGTGGTCATGAAGCCAGAATGTAAACCATAAGCTCAACATAAAATGATCATCCAGGTCCAGCAGGTAGCTGGAATTCGTGAGGATTTTTGGAGGGTTTTCGTGTTGTTGTGAGGAAGAGAAAGAGAGAAAGAGATGGAGAGGAGGAGGGTAACAAGTCCTGGTGTTCAACCCAGGTGCTCCATTGTCA
The DNA here is from genome assembly GCF_036320965.1 of Panulirus ornatus. NCBI lineage: Eukaryota > Metazoa > Arthropoda > Malacostraca > Decapoda > Palinuridae > Panulirus > Panulirus ornatus. The sequence goes on from NC_092265.1 coordinate 28,344,762, forward strand.
GTCAAGCCAAATATCCAGAGTAATAGTAAAGTGGGTTAGTTTTGGGGTTTTAGGATCATCGACCGCCTGAGTCAGTAAGGTCAACAAGTTAGTCATAACCACCACTCAAATATTGTTAAACACCTTCACCTGTTAATGATGGCTGTAGGGCCATACACACTCACTAAATATTTGACCCATATACGTAATCCTATTTTTCCTTTTTTCTTTTTTTTTTCTACTTTCCGCTCTATCAACTGCTGGGGTCATAACTGTGCTAAACGTCAAACTGTAACCACTATGCAAATCATCTTAAACACATTTTCCAGGGGTTCAAGATCATTTTAAGACCATACACGTTCTCACTGCATATATGACCTTGTTCCTACGATCAATGTTTAAGTCTAACGGAGAGCGACCTATGGAAGGTCATTAGGTCACTAATCCTTTATATATTCCACTTTAAAGTCACCTAACAATCCTTTCAACGTATTATTGTCTAAATAGTTGGGACAGGGAAATATAGGAAGATGTACGTTAAAGGAAGACATATACAATGACAGAGTTACGTGCAGCGACGACAAGTAGGACAGACAAACCTGAGAAATGGTTATTGTTGATGATTTGAACAGTATTATTATTATTACCACACATCACCAGCACACCTTTGATGGCGCTCCTACACCTTCGTGGCTGCTGCACTCTACACAGGAGCAGGGGATGATGGCACATATCTATGAAGCGAAAAGGTTTTCGATGAGACTGTGCTATTTCTTCCCTTCCCTGGTCAATGATACAGCCTTTCCTCAAGGTTACTTGTCATTCCTGGTGTAACGACTTACGGGTTGAGTCCGGTAACACCTTTTCAATAATAGTATGTGACAGAGTGGAGTGACCAGGATGAACAGCGTGTTCTGCACCTCAACTGATTGATTGTATGATAAGAATATAGAGAATTACACACCATATATATCACTTGCTCTCTGGCCATCTCTCCTACTTACATAAGTATACTTATGTATATCTCGCTTTTTAAACCAGGTATTCCCAATCATCAGTCCTTTTTCAGCACATAAATCTACAAGCTCTTCACCATTTCCATTTACAACACTGAACACCCCATGTATACCAATTATTCCCTCAACTGCCACATTACTCACCTTTGCATTCAAATCACCCATCACTATAACCCGGTCTCGTGCATCAAAACCACTAACACACTCATTCAGCTGCTCCCAAAACACTTGCCTCTCTTGATCTTTCTTCTCATGCCCAGGTGCATATGCACCAATAATCACCCACCTCTCTCCATCAACTTTCAGTTTTACCCATATTAATCGAGAATTTACTTTTACACTCTATCACATACTCCCACAACTCCTGTTTCAGGAGTATTGCTACTCCTTCCCTTGCTCTTGTCCTCTCACTAACCCCTGACTTTACTCCCCAGACATTCCCAAACCACTCTTCCCCTTTACCCTTGAGCTTCGTTTCACTCAGAGCCAAAACATCCAGGTTCCTTTCCTCAAACATACTACCTATCTCTCCTTTTTTCACATCTTGGTTACATCCACACACATTTAGGCACCCCACTCTGAGCCTTCGAGGAGGATGAGCACTCCCCGCGTGACTCCTTCTTCTGTTTCCCATTTTAGAAAGTTAATACAAGGAGGGGAGGATTTCTGGCCCCCCGCTCCCGTCCCCTCTAGTCGCTTTCTACGACACGCGAGGAATACGTGGGAAGTATTCTTTCACCCCTATCCCCAGGGATAATATACATATATATATACATATACACATACACACACATACACACACATACGCACATATACACACACACACACATACATATATATACATATGAAAAATGTAAGAAACAATTTAGAAAACTGAAACTTCTAGCTTGAAATGAAATGAAATGAGAGCGTTATTGGATTACGTGTTAATTGACAGGCGTGCGAAAGAGAGACTTTTGGATGTTAATGTGCTGAGAGGTGCAACTGGAGGGATGTCTGATCATTATCTTGTGGAGGCTAAGGTGAAGATTTGTATGGGTTTTCAGAAAAGAAGAGTGAATGTTGGGGTGAAGAGGGTGGTGAGAGTAAGTGAGCTTGAGAAGGAGACCTGTGTGAGGAAGTACCAGGAGAGACTGAGTACAGAATGGAAAAAGGTGAGAACAATGGAAGCAAGGGGAGTGGGGGAGGAATGGGATGTATTTAGGGAATCAGTGATGGATTGCGCAAAAGATGCTTGTGGCATGAGAAGAGTGGGAGGTGGGTTGATTAGAAAGGGTAGTGAGTGGTGGGATGAAGAAGTAAGAGTATTAGTGAAAGAGAAGAGAGAGGCATTTGGACGATTTTTGCAGGGAAAAAATGCAATTGAGTGGGAGATGTATAAAAGAAAGAGACAGGAGGTCAAGAGAAAGGTGCAAGAGGTGAAAAAAAGGGCAAATGAGAGTTGGGGTGAGAGAGTATCATTAAATTTTAGGGAGAATAAAAAGATGTTCTGGAAGGAGGTAAATAAAGTGCGTAAGACAAGGGAGCAAATGGGAACTTCAGTGAAGGGCGCAAATGGGGAGGGGATAACGAGTAGTGGTGATGTGAGAAGGAGATGGAGTGAGTGTTTTGAAGGTTTGTTGAATGTGTTTGATGATAGAGTGGCAGATATAGGGTGTTTTGGTCGAGGTGGTGTGCAAAGTGAGAGGGTTAGGGAAAATGATTTGGTAAACAGAGAAGAGGTAGTGAAAGCTTTGCGGAAGATGAAAGCCGGCAAGGCAGCAGGTTTGGATGGTATTGCAGTGGAATTTATTAAAAAAGGGGGTGACTGTATTGTTGACTGGTTGGTAAGGTTATTTAATGTATGTATGACTCATGGTGAGGTGCCTGAGGATTGGCGGAATGCGTGCATAGTGCCATTGTACAAAGGCAAAGGGGATAAGAGTGAGTGCTCAAATTACAGAGGTATAAGTTTGTTGAGTATTCCTGGTAAATTATATGGGAGGGTATTGATTGAGAGGGTGAAGGCATGTACAGAGCATCAGATTGGGGAAGAGCAGTGTGGTTTCAGAAGTGGTAGAGGATGTGTGGATCAGGTGTTTGCTTTGAAGAATGTGTGTGAGAAATACTTAGAAAAACAAATGGATTTGTATGTAGCATTTATGGATCTGGAGAAGGCATATGATAGAGTTGATAGAGATGCTCTGTGGAAGGTATTAAGAATATATGGTGTGGGAGGAAAGTTGTTAGAAGCAGTGAAAAGTTTTTATCGAGGATGTAAGGCATGTGTACGTGTAGGAAGAGAGGAAAGTGATTGGTTCTCAGTGAATGTAGGTTTGCGGCAGGGGTGTGTGATGTCTCCATGATTGTTTAATTTGTTTATGGATGGGGTTTTTAGGGAGGTAAATGCAAGAGTTTTGGAAAGAGGGGCAAGTATGAAGTCTGTTGGGGATGAGAGAGCTTGGGAAGTGAGTCAGTTGTTGTTCGCTGATGATACAGCGCTGGTGGCTGATTCATGTGAGAAACTGCAGAAGCTGGTGACTGAGTTTGGTAAAGTGTGTGGAAGAAGAAAGTTAAGAGTAAATGTGAATAAGAGCAAGGTTATTAGGTACAGTAGGGTTGAGGGTCAAGTCAATTGGGAGGTGAGTTTGAATGGAGAAAAACTGGAGGAAGTGAAGTGTTTTAGATATCTGGGAGTGGATCTGGCAGCGGATGGAACCATGGAAGCGGAAGTGGATCATAGGGTGGGGGAGGGGGCGAAAATTCTGGGGGCCTTGAAGAATGTGTGGAAGTCGAGAACATTATCTCGGAATGCAAAAATGGGTATGTTTGAAGGAATAGTGGTTCCAACAATGTTGTATGGTTGCGAGGCGTGGGCTATGGATAGAGTTGTGCGCAGGAGGATGGATGTGCTGGAAATGAGATGTTTGAGGACAATGTGTGGTGTGATCGAGTGAGTAACGTAAGGGTAAGAGAGATGTGTGGAAATAAAAAGAGCGTGGTTGAGAGAGCAGAAGAGGGTGTTTTGAAGTGGTTTGGGCACATGGAGAGGATGAGTGAGGAAAGATTGACCAAGAGGATATATGTGTCGGAGGTGGAGGGAGCAAGAAGAAGAGGGAGACCAAATTGGAGGTGGAAAGATGGAGTGAAAAAGATTTTGTGTGATCGGGGCCTGAACATGCAGGAGGGTGAAAGGAGGGCAAGGAATAGAGTGAATTGGAGCGATGTGGTATACCGGGGTTGACGTGCTGTCAGTGGATTGGATCAAGGCATGTGAAGCGTCTGGGGTAAACCATGGAAAGCTGTGTAGGTATGTATATTTGCGTGTGTGGACGTGTGTATATACATATGTATGGGGGGGGTTGGGCCATTTCTTTCGTCTGTTTCCTTGCGCTACCTCGCAAACGCGGGAGACAGCGACAAAGTATAAAAAGAAAAAAAAAAATATATCACTTGCAAGGATCAAGCCAGGGATGAAGCATAGATAACTAGAAGGGTAGAATACCTTTACCTGGGATCATTAGCACCTGTGGTAATGGACACAGCTTTGTAATGCTTGATCAGTTACAACTGATCAACTTTAATACGAAAGTCTTAGGTATTGTCCCTCAGGAAAACTTTTTATAAACATTTATAAAACACATATATATGTTAGATATACACTATCTCTAGAATATATCTTTACCCGGGACGTGTAACACTTGTGTGGATAGACACAACTTTGTAATGCATGATCCATTACACGAAATGAACTTCACTAACGAAGAGTTATACAACACGTCGTTGGAGAACATTAATCAAATACCTATACAGAATTTTTATGTTACGTAAAAGATATTTCTTGATAGTAGTAAACACAAGAAATGGTGACGAAAGAAAAGGGATGTAGAGGTAAATATTTTGTTAAAAAATGAAATACTCCTGCCTTAAACTAGCTCCTTGCAATGGATTTTGTTTTAGATACCCACAGTAAGATATATTGTGTGATTAATCACTATAAATGTTTATGTTTAACTGATCTTTTCTTTCTTATAGTATTTCACTGATTCGGGTTTAAGAACCTTGGTTTTGAACAACCATTATAATGCAACACAATACATATTTACCATAAATAAATAATTTATCACAATAACCATTATGTTTGTACCAGATTCTTTACGTCTTCAATCACGTTTAATATATAAAGAATTTTTCCGCCACATTTCAATACATAACATATATCTACACGTGTGGAAATATATGTATATGTTTTTATGAATTTTTCTTTGGCTTTTATAATCAAGGTGTAAGATATCCGTCTGAAGAAAATACTAGATAATATTATAGGTTATGTGTGTCTGTGTCTGTGTGTGTGTGTGTGTGTGTGTGTGTGTGTGTGTGTGTGTGTGTGTGTGTGTGTGTGTGTGTGTGTGTGTGTGTGTGTGTGTGTGTGTTTGTGTGTGTGTGTGTGTGTATGTGTGTGTGTGTGAGTGCACACAGGAGTGAAAACATATTTTACACTTACAAGGTTAAAAGACGGGGCAACACGAATGTACAAATCCTTCCTCAAAAGACTCACGTGATAATGATTAAAGTAGTACACACACACACACACACACACACACACACACACACACACACACACACACACACATACAGAGCGGCGCCTTCAATTTTTGATGTAGATTGATTTCCTATCTTAGTTTCGTCTACGGAATTCTACGTCTTCAGTTCAGCACACCGTTGTGGTAATGAATGGAAAGTCACCACATTTACAAGCCGAGTGCACGTAGCTTATCCCACCTCGTTAGAGAGAAAACTTACCTGCATTTGAATCAATGAACGGGAACAGAGAAGACAAAGTTTTATTATACATTTATTATACAACTATATAATTTATATTATATACATTACCACATTTCCTGCACTTTCCATCACAAATTTGCTGAGGTCATAACCTTGTACTTACCATTACCTTACAACCTTAAGGATAGTGGTCTACAACACCTCTAGATGGATGGAGAAAACGAAAAGATTCGTTTTACTATTAAGACCACAGAAATGCGGTAATTCCACTTCACTACCACTAACTACTCGTTATTTTACTTGTTGATTTTCACGGCTAAGATTTTCATCCTCTGAGCGAAGCCATACAATAATCGTCCTCATCTACTCTGAGCATTGGATATCCTCCTGATGATCAAGATTGCTGTTTTGGTTGTCCGTTTCTCTTGTTACTGCTGCGCCTCACTGCACACCTTACATGAGTGCCTTCCACAGTATTAGGGACAGCTGCTGGGCCTCACTGTAGCTACTTCTGGGACGGTTGCCAATCTCCCTCGTATTCCCTCATGACCACAGCGCCAAACCGACTCCCGCCATCAGGCCGAAACGCACAAACATTTCTGACAAAATTGAGACAACCGCTTTCGCGTCAGTTTTGACACCAAGTGAATTTCCACGACAATTACGTTCAAGATGCTTGGTTTTTCGTTCATGGATTGAACAGAAGCAACCAACGATGGTTGCTACTGCCCAATCCATGAAGTCCCCCCCACCACGGAAAGGTAACCAAGCTTCGGGGGGGATGGGTGTTTACCCTGACGCCAACGGAGAAACTCAATATTAGTGCAGAGATCTTTTCCTCGATAAAGAAAGTGTAGCCGAACTCCGCCCTCGTGGGGTTACTGCACGACAGCAAAGATCACCCTTTGGTAGGCTGTGCTATAGGCAGCACAGCGCCGTCAAAGATCTCACTCCATAAGTTAACTTATATAGATTCTTTTTTTAACATTTTGTTTTGTCTATAAGGAACTCATCAGTTCTTCTCCAGTGAAAGCAAAAAATCATCGAGAAATTCATTTGTCTTCTCAATATCAGGATCTTGTGTCTCTGTGTGGGGGCCGGTGCTGGTGGGCTGTGTGTCTGGCTGTGTCTGGAGAGCGGGGCTGGTAGTCTCTGTGACTGGTTGTGTCTGGGGACCGGGGCTGGTGGTCTTTGTGACTTGCTGTGTCTGGGAAGCGGAGCTGGTGGTCTCTCTGACTTGCTGTGTCTGGGAAGCGGGGCTGGTGGTCTCTGTGACTGGCTGTGTCTGGGAAGCGGGGCTGGTGGTCTCTGTGACTGGCTGTGTCTGGAGATCAGGGGAAGTCTTGGGCATAAATTTCAATATACTGTGAGCGATATCGTCTCTCAACCGATTCCTCTCGATCTTCTCTTGCACGGCCTTCATGATACGCTTGGGCGGCTTTCTCCATTTTCTTTGCATTTCAGTTGGTGATCCTGCGCCATCGAGCCACATGATACCAGAATAGTATCGTTCCTGTTTCCCAACGGGTCCAATCTTGGTGTCACACATGATGCCGAGTGAACCCAAATGGCGGCCGATGTTTACGTTGGAAGCCACGGGCTCGTTATGTATCTTGCAGTAACTTTCATACCGTTGCTGCAGCTCTTTCCTGCTGATAAGGTACCGCTTCATAGTAATAGTCTTTCCCTTCATTTGAACGAAGGTATTCATGAAACTAACAAAGGAAGCCTTTCCTTTGTAATCCCGTTTGTAGTAACAGAAAGCCATTGAAGACGTGGATTGGGTCAGGCGAAGTTACACAGACTAACAAGATAGTCCTATAATCAATGATCCTGTATCAGCACTGAACTCGAAATACGTCAGAACGACAATTTCAACCCAGGGCTGGAGGTCCAATTGATATTCTCACGTCTTGCTCAACCAAGTAACCTCGGTTAGACCTTGTTTATATTTAAATATAGTAAAGCTAATATAGTGAAGCTTGATGATTCTAATTATATGTAAGTTGCAATGTAGTTTGTATATATACATATATATATATATATATATATATATATATATATATGTAGCATTTATGGATCTGGAGAAGGCATATGATAGAGTTGATAGAGATGCTCTGTGGAAGGTATTAAGAATATATGGTGTGGGAGGAAAGTTGTTAGAAGCAGTGAAAAGTTTTTATCGAGGATGTAAGGCATGTGTACGTGTAGGAAGAGAGGAAAGTGATTGGTTCTCAGTGAATGTAGGTTTGCGGCAGGGGTGTGTGATGTCTCCATGGTTGTTTAATTTGTTTATGGATGGGGTTGTTAGGGAGGTAAATGTAAGAGTTTTGGAAAGAGGGGCAAGTATGAAGTCTGTTGGGGATGAGAGAGCTTGGGAAGTGAGTCAGTTGTTGTTCGCTGATGATACAGCGCTGGTGGCTGATTCATGTGAGAAACTGCAGAAGCTGGTGACTGAGTTTGGTAAAGTGTGTGGAAGAAGAAAGTTAAGAGTAAATGTGAATAAGAGCAAGGTTATTAGGTACAGTAGGGTTGAGGGTCAAGTCAATTGGGAGGTGAGTTTGAATGGAGAAAAACTGGAGGAAGTGAAGTGTTTTAGATATCTGGGAGTGGATCTGGCAGCGGATGGAACCATGGAAGCGGAGGTGGATCATAGGGTGGGGGAGGGGGCGAAAATTCTGGGGGCCTTGAAGAATGTGTGGAAGTCGAGAACATTATCTCGGAATGCAAAAATGGGTATGTTTGAAGGAATAGTGGTTCCAACAATGTTGTATGGTTGCGAGGCGTGGGCTATGGATGGAGTTGTGCGCAGGAGGATGGATGTGCTGGAGGTGAGATGTTTGAGGACAATGTGAGGTGTGAGGTGGTTTGATCGAGTGAGTAACGTAAGGGTAAGAGAGATGTGTGGAAATAAAAAGAGCGTGGTTGAGAGAGCAGAAGAGGGTGTTTTGAAGTGGTTTGGGCACATGGAGAGAATGAGTGAGGAAAGATTGACCAAGAGGATATATGTGTCGGAGGTGGAGGGAACGAGGAGAAGAGGGAGACCAAATTGGAGGTGGAAAGATGGAGTGAAAAAGATTTTGTGTGATCGGGGCCTGAACATGCAGGAGGGTGAAAGGAGGGCAAGGAATGGAGTGAATTGGAGCGATGTGGTATACCGGGGTTGACGTGCTGTGTGTGGACGTATGTATATACTTGTGTATGGGGGGGGGGGTTGGGCCATTTCTTTCGTCTGTTTCCTTGCGCTACCTCACAAACGCGGGAGACAACGACAAAGCAAAAAAAAAAAAAAAAAAAAAAATATATATATATATATATATATATATATATATATATATATATATATATATATATATATATATATTTTTTTTTTTTTTTCAATAATGGATGGAACTTGGCTCCAAAGGTGATTTTGTTGTTGAAGTGGGACCTCCAGCCATTCTGTTTACCTTTTCCCTTTCTAGACATGTGGTGGTGCAGTGGGTAGTGTGGCAACCCTCGTCTTCATCTTTTTGGGTGCAGGCTTGCAAACCTCGTGGAGTAGTTGTGGGGTTTGCTTCTTTGCTGCACCCGACATAGCCATCTGGGCGTAGCTATCTACCCGGGCTGGTGGGTCAGGCAGCATAGCTACACGCTCACTCGGTACCTGGGCTGGTGGACGAGCAGCCTTCCTTTCTTCCATGGCTACAGTCTGCCTAACGACCTGGGGTTGTGGAGCAGCCATCCTTACTACCACCCAGGTTGGTTGGGCAGCCTTCTTTCGTTTCTTTGCTACACCCTTCTGGTTGGGCTGGTTGGGCAACTTTCTTTTTCCTCTTCTTCGATACAACCTGGCAACCGAATTCGTCTGCTGGTGGGTCAGTTTCTTTCATGGATACAACCTCTGTAGCCACTTGGGCTGGCCGGTCAACCTTCGGTTGTAGGTAAAAGTATATATATAGAATAATGTGGTTATCATCAGCATCCAGAGGCCATTCCTCCCTCCTTGCCTGCAGAGTTCTTGATTTTCTGGAAAGTTCTACGAGATTCTGGTAAGATAAATACCATTGAGAGGACGTTGTTAGGGGACAGTCAGGTTCAGTTTAGAGTTGGTTGTGGGATGGTTCTTTTACTGTGTCGTATCAGCCAGATGGGTATTTCTTTTCACAGTTTTCGTTAAAGTTTGTTTTCTAGAGGCATAATCTAGAACACTATTTTCCATATGTTTATCATTTTTGTTGTTATAGTTTCATTATCATCATTAGTTTTGTTAATGTTGACTTTCAGATATTTGATGTTATGTTTGTGATTCCCGTGGAAGCGTCTGACATCTTGCTAGAAGACTTTCTGGTCACAATATTTCTGCACTGGGGAGTTGATCGTATTCTTTTATTGCAAGTTTTGTTATTATCTTGCTTTACATTAAGGTCTACTGGAGGTTTTCCCAATGCTGGTTGAACATATGTCCAGCAACAGGAGTTGGCGTAAGATACAGTATTGATGAAACTTATCTATCTATACACCTATCTAAATATCGCTCTATCTATCTATCAATCTAACTATCTATCTACCTATTTATCTATCTATCTTTATCTGAAAGTCAACAATAATAGAATCATAGATATATGAAGTATAACAACGTCCTGTAAATGGCAATTATCTCACCAGAATCTTCTAGAACCTTCCAGAAAACTATGAACTCTGCAGGCAAGGAGGGAGGAATGGTCTCCGGCTATTGATAAAACCATATTATTCCATATATATGTTTATAAATACATATTTATATATATATATATGAATGTATATATAACGTACAGAATAATGTGGCCATCATCAGTATCGAAGAAAACTGAAAAGATGAGGTCCCACCGAGATTCGAACTCGGATTGCTGGATCCAAAGTCCAGAGTGCTAACCCTTACATCATGGGACCTGATAAGAAAAGATGTGATTTCATCTAAATGTTTTACATATAATCAACCAGAGGCCATTCCTCCCTCCCTGCCTGCAGGGTTCAAGGTTTTCTAGAAGGTTCTCGAAGATTCTGGGTAGGAACTGCCATTGAGAGGACGTTGTTATACGTATCATTAATGATATTGTTGTTGACTTTCTGATTTAGATAGATAGATAGATAGATAGTAGATAGATAGATAGGTAAAAAACAGATATTAGATAGATCGATAGATACATAAGGCTGTATATGTCAATTTTCACAGAAATCATTGATATCTGCGTTATTCTGCAAGAAATACATGTACATGGATGTAGTGATAATATGGGTTAGGTATAAGACCAGTCGTGTTGAGGTTGTAGTGAATGTGACCATTGACTTCAACCTTAATGGTGTAGTGAAGATAAAGTTGTAGTGAAGATAAATCTTGAAGTGACTCATAAGGTTGTTGTGAGTACAAGGATGCATCGTAAATGAGTACTTCCTACCTGAATGTCAACAATTACAAAATTGATCAAGTATAACAACATCCTCGGACAACCAACTACAAACACCAACCATAGAGTGAACCTGACTGTCACCTAACGACGACCTCTCAAAGGTAATGATCTTACCAGAATCTTCGAGAACCTTCTAGAAAACCTTGAACCCTGCAGGCAGGGAGGGAGGAATGGCCTCTGGTTAATTATATGTAAAACATTTAGATGAAATCACATCTTTTCTTATCAGGTCCCATGGTGTAAGGGTTAGCACTCTGGACTTTGGATCCAGCAATCCGAGTTCGAATCTCAGTGGGACCTCATCTTTTCAGTTTTCTTAGAAACTGATGATGGAACTGAGCCATATAGTTGACCTTCGATGGACATATATTTCTTACGGCCCACCATTTTATTTAAGTATGAAGATCTCACGGCAGAGAGGAAACGTGTGATATTCAAAATCAAAAGCCGCAATTGCTCTCAGGGTAATGACCGACATGTTTACAGACAGATGACACAGACATGTGAGAAGTTAGACAAATATGGACGTTCCTGGTTGCTGTATAGCCTAGGTTTATTATCACTTGTAACGAAGGAGAAATGTTGCACATTATTCCAGACCTTTTTATTTAGGGTAGGCTAGGCTAGGATGACTAGGGTCCATAACGTAACAGAGCTGGGAAATGCATCATATCGGATCTGTATTTGTGCAAAATGGCGCAAGTTTGTGGAAGTGATTTACGCAATGCCGGAGAGAATCCACCTCCACCAGAAATAATGTCTCAGACCATACAATATCTGCTGTTGGACGAACAGGGCACATTAGACCAATATATTCCTGTAGTTTACTGCTCTTCCCAAACACGCAGCAAGACATTCGTAAAAGCGTTAAACTAAACTTTTCCATCGGTTTTCAAATCTTTAATTACTTACACCAGTTCCAACAGATGGAAAAAATCATTTGAAAAATCAGAAATAATTTGCCTATAAAAAGCATTTTGATCGGTCGTACCAAATATTCAATTATTTCTGTACCCGACAAAATATTCAGTCACTCCTATATCCGACATTTTTCCTGCTGGCTGGTGCCGTTAAAGTCATATGGTAATTTACCGCAATTAGATTATAGATTTTTTTTTTTCTTTTATACTATTCGCCATTTCCCGCATTAGCGAGGTAGCATTAAGAACAGAGGATTAAGCCTTTGAGGGAATATCCTCATTTGGCCCCCTTCTCTGTTCCTTCTTTTAGAAAATCAAAAATGAGAGGGGAGGATTTCCAGCCCCCCGCTCCCTCCCCTTTTAGTCGCCTTCTACGACACGATCATAGATATATTCATCTATATGGAATGGCTCAGCGTGAAGAAAAATATATATTTTCACTAAATCCTCCTCTTCACTACACCCCCATCTCCACTACTTAGCTCTAACACAACATCTTGACTACACCATTGTATGACCACATTATCATATCATTGTGTTCTTATCTTCACCACAGCCTCGGCAAAATTGATGCTTTCTTTACACATCAGGGTAGATGGCCATCTTGATTATGACAGAGAACACACATAACATATTAAACCACTTATCTTTAGTCACTTTCATCTAATTTTTGCTGATAAAAACGAATTATAATGACAATCCTTGTGTTCTGTGACGGGACATTGTACGGGTGAAGGAACTGTTGTGAGGCACATGTATTAAACTATTGAGAAATAAACTTAACTGTATTAAAGTATTAACTTCACTATATTAGACTTCACTATATTAAGCTATGCTAGGATATGATCAGTTCCCAGGTTATATAAGGGAGGGAGCCGGGACCGAGAGCATCATTTGAGCTGTGACCTCTGTCGAGTGAACATCTCTGCTCCGCCTTGCAAGCTCCCTCAACCTTTCCTCGAACACTTCAATATAATAATGTTCACCAAGGAGGTAGGACGATCCTCCTTTGTCCAGGAGATGGAATTTGAATATGTCCATGTATATGACATGGGCTATGGCTGTGTGGACATGGAGGTGGAATACCCAGACGTGGATGTGATGGATGGAGTGGAATTTGGCTGTGTGGATATGGAGGTGGAATACCCAGACGTTGAAGAGATGGATGGAGTGGAATTGGTGGAATACCCGGACGTGGAAGTCATGGATGGAGTGGAATTTGGCTGTGTGGATATGGAGGTGGAATACCCAGAAGTGGAATTGGAGGAAATGGAATATGGGTGAAGCTGGTATGAACGCCATATGGATTTGGTGAAGGCTGACCTCGTAATGTGTTGACGTAAACTAGGTCAACCACTGTGACCATGTGGCGGGGAGGGCCACATCTACCAACCACGTAGCGAGCCCCACCACGGAGAAGTATCCTTGCTGCATCCACGTATGATCCTTTACTTTGTAATGGACTTCATTGGATCCACTTATGATGCTTTACTTTGTAATGGACTTCATTTATAAAGAAGTTATTTGGCGAACTAAATACCACAGCGACAACCGGAGCTCCCATGTAAGGGCTAAATTCCCGGCAACGGTGACAAACGCTTCGGAAAAAAGAGAAAATTCATCCAAACCCAAGAAAATTGGCTGATGGTTCCAAATGGAAATAATACCGATGGAGCCAGTCATACTGGGGGTAAAGGAGTTTTAAGTTTGGTCAAAGATGGTGGAAGTGGTGGGGGAGGCATTGTGGCTGACCAAACCATGTAGTTACAGCTGTCATTCAGGTGGGAGTCATTTATCTAATGATTTGACCATTGCCACACTTCGACCACCGCTGCTGGTAGCCCTCTTGAAGCAAAGCAAGACCAAAACAACGCTAAGTAGCAACAAGATTTCTTTTTTAATTTCAATAAACGTGAGCGTTGATTCAAAAGGTGTGTTTATCTAGGGTTGGATTCCTACTTTCTCCAGGGCTTCTTCGTCTGCAGTTCCACATGCGTTTGTCTATATCTCATATCATTGGGCTGGTGTTGTGCTTAGAAATAAAGTTGTAGGCCCAAGTAGCGAGGAATAGTAAGTTCAGAATATGCATTGAAGTTGTCAAATGTTGACGATCGTGATATTAATGGATTCCTTAACTGAAAAGTTGATTATTGAGTCTGGGTTTTTGACCTGACGTACCTCTTCCTCCAAGTGTCCCCATAACTTGGGCAAGGCTTTGAATTAGAATTGGATGGGGTTAGAAACCACTTCATACCAAGTCTTAAGACGAGAAAATCGAGGGGTAATAATAACACTATTGTCAAAATTCATCAACTAAGACCATGAATGATGGTCCCGGGTGCCCAAAGGGGGATGAACGAAGCTTCGAGATGGTATCGGGGTGATAAACACAAAGGGTAAAAGTATCTCTGGTGAGAGGAAAGGGGGAAAACACTGATAACAAAGTGTTAAAGGGTTAGTTATCCTCCTCGCCTTAGTGATAGGCATGACGAGGAAATGGAGAGAATTAACTCTGGAGGCGGAGAGCTAGAGACACAGTGATCTTTGGGTAGGTTGAGGCCATATTTCCCCATTTACAGTACATCTGGAGTTTCATCAGAAGCTACAGGGGGCAGTACGTACGACTCTATAGATACCACAAGAGTTTTAAGGTTTCGTTCAAGGAAGATATAGACCTTATGTGTCTGTCAAGATCAATGATACTGTTAGATTTCTTACCCACTTGTGGTTCTGAAGGTGTTATTATGGAGGGACCAGATGGAAGGCAGACATGCACCTAGATTATCATATTTGATGTTCCCACATATTTAGATCATGAAGATCTTCAATTAGATGACAGATTTGTTGGGGTTAAATGACGTTCAGATAAATCTGATCCTAAACCATAATTGAATGCTTTGATTAAGGGGTTAGATGTCACAAGTGAGGTGGATTCTTTGTTAAATTTAGAAATGGTTTATGTGCAGCGCTCAAAGTATAGTATACAAGCTAGGCTGTTAAAATGTTTCAAATCTATTGAGAATAAACACAAATCTATGAAGACATATTGAAAATGATTCATGGCATTTTAGATAAGACTTAAGATCAGATAAGTAATCAAAGCAGGAGGCATAAGCCAGCTTAGACCACACATAAGCTAGTTAAGGGTTGGAATACAGTGCTCAGAAAAGCACCAGAGTTGATGAAGTCAAGATCCATATGATACTTGAAACTGGATTGCCACCACTCAAATTGCTGAATGTACAACAGAGGTAAGACAACATGGGTGAATATCTCTGCTCCGCTGTTCCTGACCTGTGGTTGGCCACTGGGGTCAGGGAGCGAAAGCCGGTCTCCCCAGCCAGTGACGTCTTCTCTTTTGGGCATCTAATGAGGCACGTGTCCATCCTGGTCAGGAAGCAGGGTGTGCGGGAAAGCCTCCAGGATCTTTACCAAACAGCGACCCACAGCGACACCTCAGAGAGACCAGCTCTGCCACTTATTATTGGTGAGCTGAAGAAGGTGATGAGGTCAGTCCGCCGGAGGCGTACCAGAGGAGGGGGCCAACGGAACCAGAGGAAAGGCAGGAAATGAGGTGCCCTTCCTCAACTATCTACCTCACAATAACAACTTTGTTTTAGAGGAAATTTTACTTGTAATATAATGGGAAAGAACTTTGTTTTAGAGGAAATTATTATCTTTACATAGCTTAAACCGGGATAGACCTTTATTTTAGAGGAAACTAAAATATTTATTTAAAGTGGGAAAAAATTATGGAACTCGACATGCAACCACCTCCTCGTGGTGAGTTCTGGGTGATAAGAGATCAAACATCTCTTATCAGCTAAGAGTTGCATACAAACGTATTTCCTGATAAGTAAAAGACAACTGGATAATGTTCTTATGATGTTAAATGTTCTTAGAGTCTGGCTAGTGCTATCTTGGAGGTCTTCTATCCCCTACAGCTCGGGCTGGGCCCAGACTGTATCATGGACAACGATAAATGGTCTTAGCCTAGCTATCATGGACAGCGATGAATGATCTTATCCTAGCCATCATGGTAAATGATGAATGATCTTAGCCTTACTATCATGGACAACGATAGATAATCTTAGCCTTGCCATCAAGGCCCATTTTCAGTCGTCCATCAGAAATTTGCATGTTATTCTAATATCATTAGTAGTTTGAACCTTATAAAAGACTGACTTGGTTCAGTTGTATGTTCTCATACAAGAACAAATTGAAGTGTCCCAAGCATTTTGAAATGGCATTTGTACTACTTAACTCTCGATGTTAGTGAAAACATGTGAGATAACCACGACTGAGCAGCTTTCCTGTGTGCTGTGAATTTAATACCTTCCTATTTCCTCTCTCTCTCTCTCTCTCTCTCTCTCTCTCTCTCTCTCTCTCTCTCTCTCTCTCTCTCTCTCTCTCTCTCTCTCTCTCTCTCTCTCTCTCTCTCTCTCTCTCTCTCTCTCTCTCTCTCTCATCAAAATATTCGAAATTATGAAATTTAATGTAGCCAAACTTCTGAATTACTTGTTTGTCTTGTAAAGTAGATCGTAGGTTTTTTTGATATATATATATGTATACATATATATATATATATATATATATATATATATATATATATATATATATATATATATATATATATATATATATATATATATATATATATATTTATATTTTTTTTTTTTTTTTTGCTTTGTCGCTGTCTCCCGCGTTTGCGAGGTAGCGCAAGGAAACAGACGAAAGAAATGGCCCAACCCACCCCCCCCCATACACAGTTATATACATACGTCCACACACGCAAATATACATACCTACACAGCTTTCCATGGTTTACCCCAGACGCTTCACATGCCCCGATTCAATCCACTGACAGCACGTCAACCCCGGTATACCACATCGCTCCAGTTCACTCTATTCCTTGCCCTCCTTTCACCCTCCTGCATGTTCAGGCCCCGATCACACAAAATCTTTTTCACTCCATCTTTCCACCTCCAATTTGGTCTCCCTCTTCTCCTCGTTCCCTCCACCTCCGACACATATATCCTCTTGGTCAATCTTTCCTCACTCATTCTCTCCATGTGCCCAAACCATTTCAAAACACCCTCTTCTGCTCTCTCAACCACGCTCTTTTTATTTCCACACATCTCTCTTACCCTTACGTTACTTACTCGATCAAACCACCTCACACCACATTTTGTCCTCAAACATCTCATTTCCAGCACATCCATCCTCCTGAGCACATCTCTATCCATAGCCCACGCCTCGCAACCATACAACATTGTTGGAACCACTATTCCTTCAAACATACCCATTTTTGCTTTCCGAGATAATGTTCTCGACTTCCACACATTCTTCAAGGCTCCCAGAATTTTCGCCCCCTCCCCCACCCTATGATCCACTTCCGCTTCCATGGTTCCATCCGCTGCCAGATCCACTCCCAGATATCTAAAACACTTCACTTCCTATTTATTCATTTTGCTTTGTCGCTGTCTCCCGCGTTAGCGAGGTAGCGCAAGGAAACAGACGAAAGAATGGCCCAACCCACCCACATACACATGTGTATACATAAACGTCCACACACGCAGTACATATACATATCTACACATCTCAATGTATACATATATATACACACACAGACATATACATATATACCCATGTACATAATTCATACTGTCTGCCTTTATTCATTCCCATCGCCACTCCGCCACACATGGAATAACAACACCCTCCCCCCTCATGTGTGCGAGGTAGCGCTAAGAAAAGACAAGAAAGGCCCCATTCGTTCACACTCAGTCTCTAGCTGTCATGTAATAATGCACATACATATATATATATATATATATATATATATATATATATATATATATATATATATATATATATATATATATATATATATATATATATATATATATATATATATATATATATATATATATATATATACATATATATATATATATATATATATATATATATATATATATATATATATATATATATATATATATATATATATATATATATATATATATATATATATATATATATATATATATATATATTCACTGAGAACCAATCACTTTCCTCTCTTCCTACACGTACACATGCCTTACATCCTCGATAAAAACTTTTCACTGCTTCTAACAACTTTCCTCCCACACCATATATTCTTAATACCTTCCACAGAGCATCTCTATCAACTCTATCATATGCCTTCTCCAGATCCATAAATGCTACATACAAATCCATTTGCTTTTCTAAGTATTTCTCACATACATTCTTCAAAGCAAACACCTGATCCACACATCCTCTACCACTTCTGAAACCACACTGCTCTTCCCCAATCTGATGCTCTGTACATGCCTTCACCCTCTCAATCAATATCCTCCCATATAATTTACCAGGAATACTCAACAAACTTATACCTCTGTAATTTGAGCACTCACTCTTATCCCCTTTGCCTTTGTACAATGGCACTATGCACGCATTCCGTCAATCCTCAGGCACCTCACCATGAGTCATACATACATTAAATAACCTTACCAACCAGTCGACAATACAGTCACCCCCTTTTTTAATAAATTCCACTGCAATACCATCCAAACCTGCTGCCTTGCCGGCTTTCATCTTCCGCAAAGCTTTTACTACCTCTTCTCTGTTTACCAACTCATTTTCCCTAACCCTCTCACTTTGCACACCACCTCGACCAAAACACCCTATATCTGCCACTCTATCATCAAACACATTCAACAAACCTTCAAAATACTCACTCCATCTCCTTCTCACATCACCACTACTTGTCATCACCTCCCCATTTGCGCCCTTCACTGAAGTTCCCATTTGCTCCCTTGTCTTACGCACTTTATTTACCTCCTTCCAGAACATCTTTTTATTCTCCCTAAAATTTAATGATACTCTCTCACCCCAACTCTCATTTGCCCTTTTTTTCACCTCATGCACCTTTCTCTTGACCTCCTGCCTCTTTCTTTAATACATCTCCCACTCAATTTCATTTTTTCCCTGCAAAAATCGTCCAAATGCCTCTCTCCTCTCTTTCACTAATAATCTTACTTCTTCATCCCACCACTCACTACCCTTTCTAATCAACCCACCTCCCACTCTTCTCATGCCACAAGCATCTTTTACGCAATCCATCACTGATTCCCTAAATACATCCCATTCCTCCCCCACTCCCCTTACTTCCATTGTTCTCACCTTTTTCCATTCTGTACTTCCTCACACAAGTCTCCTTCCCAAGCTCACTTACTCTCACCACCCTCTTCACCCCAACATTCACTCTTCTTTTCTGAAAACCCATACAAATCTTCACCTTAGCCTCCACAAGATAATGATCAGACATCCCTCCAGTTGCACCTCTGAGCACATTAACATCCAAAAGTCTCTCTTTCGCGCGCCTGTCAATTAACACGTAATCCAATAACGCTCTCTGGCCATCTCTCCTATTTACATAAGTATACTTATGTATATCTCGCTTTTTAAACCAGGTATTCCCAATCATCAGTCCTTTTTCAGCACATAAATCTACAAGCTCTTCACCATTTCCATTTACAACACTGCACACCCCATGTATACCAATTATTTCCTCAACTGCCACATTACTCACCTTTGCATTCAAATCACCCATCACTATAACCCGGTCTCGTGCATCAAAACCACTAACACACTCATTCAGCTGCTCCCAAAACACTTGCCTCTCATGATCTTTCTTCTCATGCCCAGGTGCATATGCACCAATAATCACCCATCTCTCTCCATCAACTTTCAGTTTTACCCATATTAATCGAGAATTTACTTTCTTACATTCTATCACATACTCCAACAACTCCTGTTTCAGGAGTATTGCTACTCCTTCCCTTGCTCTTGTCTTCTCACTAACCCCTGACTTTACTCCCAAGACATTCCCAAACCACTCCTCCCCTTTACCCTTGAGCTTCGTTTCACTCAGAGCCAAAACATCCAGGTTCCTTTCCTCAAACATACTACCTATCTCTCCTTTTTTCACATCTTGGTTACATCCACACACATTTAGGCACCCCAATCTGAGCCTTCGAGGAGGATGAGCACTCCCCGCGTGACTCCTTCTTCTGTTTCCCATTTCAGAAAGTTAAAAAATACAAGGAGGGGAGGATTTCTGGCCCCCCGCTCCCGTCCCCTCTAGTCGCTTTCTACGACACGCGAGGAATGCGTGGGAAGTATTCTTTCACCCCTATCCCAGGGATAATATATATATATATATATATATATATATATATATATATATATATATATATATATATATATATATACACACATACACACACACATACATACGCACATATACACACACACACACACATACATATATATACATATGAAAAATGTAAGAAACAATTTAGAAAACTGAAACTTCTAGCTTGAAATGAAATGAAAAAATGGATGTCACATAATGGTTCAACCTCTGGCTATGGAAATAGGAAATGTATAATTTATTTACACAAACGTCAATAGTAGTTCTCATCAATTTGACCACTGTATCAATAAGCTTTATGTCTAAGCTACATTTTTTCCAGTGAATGTAGGTTTGCGGCAGGGGTGTGTGATGTCTCCATGGTTGTTTAATTTGTTTATGGATGGGGTTGTTAGGGAGGTGAATGCAAGAGTTTTGGAAAGAGGGGCAAGTATGAAGTCTGTTGGGGATGAGAGAGCTTGGGAAGTGAGTCAGTTGTTGTTCGCTGATGATACAGCGCTGGTGGCTGATTCATGTGAGAAACTGCAGAAGCTGGTGACTGAGTTTGGTAAAGTGTGTGAAAGAAGAAAGTTAAGAGTAAATGTGAAAAAGAGCAAGGTTATTAGGTACAGTAGGGTTGAGGGTCAAGTCAATTGGGAGGTGAGTTTGAATGGAGAAAAACTGGAGGAAGTGAAGTGTTTTAGATATCTGGGAGTGGATCTGGCAGCGGATGGAACCATGGAAGCGGAAGTGGATCATAGGGTGGGGGAGGGGGCGAAAATTCTGGGAGCCTTGAAGAATGTGTGGAAGTCGAGAACATTATCTCGGAAAGCAAAAATGGGTATGTTTGAAGGAATAGTGGTGCCAACAATGTTGTATGGTTGCGAGGCGTAGGCTATGGATAGAGTTGTGCGCAGGAGGATGGATGTGCTGAAAATGAGATGTTTGAGGACAATGTGTGGTGTGAGGTGGTTTGATCGAGTAAGTAACGTAAGGGTAAGAGAGATGTGTGGAAATAAAAAGAGCGTGGTTGAGAGAGCAGAAGAGGGTGTTTTGAAATGGTTTGGGCACATGGAGAGAATGAGTGAGGAAAGATTGACCAAGAGAATATATGTGTCGGAGGTGGAGGGAACGAGGAGAAGAGGGAGACCAAATTGGAGGTGGAAAGATGGAGTGAAAAAGATTTTGTGTGATCGGGGCCTGAGCATGCAGGAGGGTGAAAGGAGGGCAAGGAAGAGAGTGAATTGGAGCGATGTGGTATACCGGGGTTGACGTGCTGTCAGTGGATTGAATCAAGGCATGTGAAGCGTCTGGGGTAAACCATGGAAAGCTGTGTAGGTATGTATATTTGCGTGTGTGGACGTAGGTATATACATGTGTATGGGGGTGGGTTGGGCCATTTCTTTCGTTTGTTTCCTTGCGCTACCTCGCAAACGCGGGAGACAGCGACAAAAAAAAAAAAATATATATATATTGGGGAGGAAATATATAAAACCATTTTGGTGTCTCAGATTTTGGACATGAATCAAGGTATATTTACTCCACTGACTAAGATTATGACCTTCATTTCCTTCCAGTAGATACAGGTTTTCAGATAATTCAATTATCAATAAATGGACCACTCACGAGCTTAGGTACTTCTAAGTGGAGCTTAAAATGTGTTTCTACACAATGACAACAAATATGGATCACTCCCAATTGGTGGTTCAACTATGATGAGTGAACAGCAGGAAACAATCGTCCTGGTCTTACACAAGATATCATACCACCATGACCAATGGTTAATGTGTGTGGATCTTAAGATGGTGACTTTTCTCCTTGGTCAGCAGAGTGGGTACAACAAGTAGCCCTGCTTTATCTGTCTCTGGGATAGTAGAGCTGAGGATGAGCACTGGCTGAGAAAACAATGGTCTCTGAGAGAAAACATGTTGGTTGGAGACAAGAATGTAATGGCAGAACCCTTGGTTGATAGAGATAAGATCATTATACCACCACTGCACATCAAACTAGGTTTAATGAAACACTTTATGAAGGTTTTGAACAAAGAAGAACACTCTGCTTTGACTACATATGCAGAAAATGTCCAGCGCTGATCATGGAGAAGGTGAAGGCAGGTATTGTCGACGGGTCACAAATCATGGAACTCATGAAAGACCCACATTTCCAAGATTCAATGACCAATGTTGAGGCAGAGGCATGGTCTTCGTTCACTGTGGTTGCAAGGAATTGTCTTGGTCACCATAAAGCAGATAACTACCCTGAACTAGTGGAGAACCTGCCATCTTCTTTCCCTCAACTTGGCTGTAAAATGAACATCAAAGTGCATTACCTCCACACCCACTTGGCCAGACAACCTAACTGAGGAACTGGCTCAACCATTCCACCAAGATTTAAGAACCATGGAAGAAAGATCCCGGGGACACTGGGATACCCATACCTGGGACACTGGGATACCCATACCTGGGACACTGGGATACCCATACCTGGGACACTGGGATACCCATACCTGGGACACTGGGATACCATACCTGGGACACTGGGATACCCATACCTGGGACACTGGGATACCCATACCTGGGACACTGGGATACCCATACCTGGGACACTGGGATACCCATACCTGGGACACTGGGATACCATACCTGGGACACTGGGATACCCATACCTGGGACACTGGGATACCCATACCTGGGACACTGGGATACCATACCTGGGACACTGGGATACCCATACCTGGGACATTGGGATACCCATACCTGGGACACTGGGATACCCATACCTGGGACACTGGGATACCCATACCTGGGACACTGGGATACCCATACCTGG
>NC_092265.1:28368022-28486547 GCF_036320965.1 Panulirus ornatus
TGACAGGAATGGCTCCCTCTCGATCCTGTTGTATGATGTAGGGGAGAAGGCTCATTCAAGAAAATAAAATAGTCCCGGGCTTTTTTTGGGAATATAATTGATGGGAATGGCTGCTTCAAGTGTCTTCTGTACGATTGTGGAATGGCCTTAGTGCATGTTATGGGCAGCAGAAGCAGCAGAACACCGTGACCACTGCGACTCAACAAAATTTAGTTGATAATAGAAGTGCGGGCTGGAGCAAAATCTCCATTAAATATGTCTTTGGAAGAAAAGAGGGAAAGTGGAATGCACTTCAATATATTTTGGGTTTAATGCACCGAAGTAAAACATACGCACTAGAGGGGAGATCAGCACCACAAGTAAAGCATCCTCCTCGAAGGCTCAGAGTGGGGTGCCTAAATGTGTGTGGATGTAACCAAGATGTGAAGACCCTTACTGGAAAAACAATCACTCTTGAAGTAGAACCTTCAGACACAATTGAAATGTGAAGGAAATAGTGAAATTGGAAAAAAATGTAGCTTAGACATTGAAGCTTATTGATACAGTGGTTAAATTGATGAGAACTGCTATTGACGTTTGTGTAAATAAATTATACATTTCCTTTTTTCCATAGCCAGAGGTTGAACCATTATGTGACATTCATTTTTTTCATTAATTTCAAGCTAGAAGTTTCAGTTTTCTAAATTGTTTCTTACATTTTTCATATGTATATATATGTATGTGTGTGTGTGGGTGTGTGTATATGTGCGTGTGTATGTGTATGTGTGTGTATGTGTATATGTATATATATATGTATATCATCCCTGGGGATAGGGGTGAAAGAATACTTCCCACGTATTCCTCGCGTGTCGTAGAAAGCGACTAGAGGGGACGGGAGCGGGGGGCCAGAAATCCTCCCCTCCTTGTATTAACTTTCTAAAATGGGAAACAGAAGAAGGAGTCACGCGGGGAGTGCTCATCCTCCTCGAAGGCTCAGAGTGGGGTGCCTAAATGTGTGTGGATGTAACCAAGATGTAAAAAAAGGAGAGATAGGTAGTATGTTTGAGGAAAGGAACCTGGATGTTTTGGCTCTGAGTGAAACGAAGCTCAAGGGTAAAGGGGAAGAGTGGTTTGGGAATGTCTGGGGAGTAAAGTCAGGGGTTAGTGAGAGGACAAGAGCAAGGGAAGGAGTAGCAATACTCCTGAAACAGGAGTTGTGGGAGTATGTGATAGAGTGTAAGAAAGTAAATTCTCGATTAATATGGGTAAAACTGAAAGTTGATGGAGAGAGGTGGGTGATTATTGGTGCATATGCACCTGGGCATGAGAAGAAAGATCAAGAGAGGCAAGTGTTTTGGGAGCAGCTGAATGAGTGTGTTAGTGGTTTTGATGCACGAGACCGGGTTATAGTGATGGGTGATTTGAATGCAAAGGTGAGTAATGTGGCAGTTGAGGGAATAATTGGTATACATGGGGTGTTCAGTGTTGTAAATGGAAATGGTGAAGAGCTTGTAGATTTATGTGCTGAAAAAGGACTGATGATTGGGAATACCTGGTTTAAAAAGCGAGATATACATAAGTATACTTATGTAAGTAGGAGAGATGGCCAGAGAGCGTTATTGGATTACGTGTTAATTGACAGGCGTGCGAAAGAGAGACTTTTGGATGTTAATGTGCTGAGAGGTGCAACTGGAGGGATGTCTGATCATTATCTTGTGGAGGCTAAGGTGAAGATTTGTATGGGTTTTCAGAAAAGAAGAGTGAATGTTGGGGTGAAGAGGGTGGTGAGAGTAAGTGAGTTTGAGAAGGAGACCTGTGTGAGGAAGTACCAGGAGAGACTGAGTACAGAATGGAAAAAGGTGAGAACAATGGAAGCAAGGGGAGTGGGGGAGGAATGGGATGTATTTAGGGAATCAGTGATGGATTGCGCAAAAGATGCTTGTGGCATGAGAAGAGTGGGAGGTGGGTTGATTAGAAAGGGTAGTGAGTGGTGGGATGAAGAAGTAAGAGTATTAGTGAAAGAGAAGAGAGAGGCATTTGGACGATTTTTGCAGGGAAAAAATGCAAATGAGTGGGAGATGTATAAAAGAAAGAGACAGGAGGTCAAGAGAAAGGTGCAAGAGGTGAAAAAAAAAGGGCAAATGAGAGTTGGGGTGAGAGAGTATCATTAAATTTTAGGGAGAATAAAAAGATGTTCTGGAAGGAGGTAAATAAAGTGCGTAAGACAAGGGAGCAAATGGGAACTGCAGTGAAGGGCGCAAATGGGGAGTTGATAACAAGTAGTGGTGATGTGAGAAGGAGATAGAGTGAGTATTTTGAAGGTTTGTTGAATGTGTTTGATGATAGAGTGGCAGATATAGGGTGTTTTGGTCGAGGTGGTGTGCAAAGTGAGAGGGTTAGGGAAAATGATTTGGTAAACAGAGAAGAGGTAGTGAAAGCTTTGCGGAAGATGAAAGCCGGCAAGGCAGCAGGTTTGGATGGTATTGCAGTGGAATTTATTAAAAAAGGGGGTGACTGTATTGTTGACTGGTTTGTAAGGTTATTTGATGTATGTATGACTCATGGTGAGGTGCCTGAGGATTGGCGGAATGCGTGCATAGTGCCATTGTACAAAGGCAAAGGGGATAAGAGTGAGTGCTCAAATTACAGAGGTATAAGTTTGTTGAGTATTCCTGGTAAATTATATGGGAGGGTATTGATTGAAAGGGTGAAGGCATGTACAGAGCATCAGATTGGGGAAGAGCAGTGTGGTTTCAGAAGTGGTAGAGGATGTGTGGATCAGGTGTTTGCTTTGAAGAATGTATGTGAGAAATACTTAGAAAAGCAAATGGATTTGTATGTAGCATTTATGGATCTGGAGAAGGCATATGATAGAGTTGATAGAGATGCTCTGTGGAAGGTATTAAGAATATATGGTGTGGGAGGCAAGTTGTTAGAAGCAGTGAAAAGTTTTTATCGAGGATGTAAGGCATGTGTACGTGTAGGAAGAGAGGAAAGTGATTGGTTCTCAGTGAATGTAGGTTTGCGGCAGGGGTGTGTGATGTCTCCATGGTTGTTTAATTTGTTTATGGATGAGGTTGTTAGGGAGGTAAATGCAAGAGTTTTGGAAAGAGGGGCAAGTATGAAGTCTGTTGGGGATGAGAGAGCTTGGGAAGTGAGTCAGTTGTTGTTCGCTGATGATACAGCGCTGGTGGCTGATTCATGTGAGAAACTGCAGAAGCTGGTGACTGAGTTTGGTAAAGTGTGTGGAAGAAGAAAGTTAAGAGTAAATGTGAATAAGAGCAAGGTAATTAGGTACAGTAGGGTTGAGGGTCAAGTCAATTGGGAGGTGAGTTTGAATGGAGAAAACTGGAGGAAGTGAAGTGTTTTAGATATCTGGAAGTGGATCTGGCAGCGGATGGAACCATGGAAACGGAAGTGGATCATAGGGTGGGGGAGGGGGCGAAAATTCTGGGGGCCTTGAAGAATGTGTGGAAGTCGAGAACATTATCTCGGAAAGCAAAAATGGGTATGTTTGAAGGAATAGTGGTTCCAACAATGTTGTATGGTTGCGAGGCGTGGGCTATGGATAGAGTTGTGCGCAGGAGGATGGATGTGCTGGAAATGAGATGTTTGAGGACAATGTGTGGTGTGAGGTGGTTTGATCGAGTGAGTAACGTAAGGGTAAGAGAGATGTGTGGAAATAAAAAGAGCGTGGTTGAGAGAGCAGAAGAGGGTGTTTTGAATTGGTTTGGGCACATGGAGAGGATGAGTGAGGAAAGATTGACCAAGAGGATATATGTGTCGGAGGTGGAGGGAGCAAGGAGAAGAGGGAGACCAAATTGGAGGTGGAAAGATGGAGTGAAAAAGATTTTGTGTGATCGGGGCCTGAACATGCAGGAGGGTGAAAGGAGGGCAAGGAATAGAGTGAATTGGAGCGATGTGGTATACCGGGGTTGACGTGCTGTCAGTGGATTGAATCAAGGCATGTGGAGCGTCTGGGATAATCCATAGAAAGCTGTGTAGGTATGTATATTTGCGTGTGTGGACGTATGTATATACATGTGTATGGGGGGGGGGGGGGTTTGGGCCATTTCTTTCGTCTGTTTCCTTGCGCTACCTCGCAAACGCGGGAGACAGCCACAAAGTATAAAAGAAAAAAAAAAAAAAAAAACTTATGAATACCTTACCTGCAGTAAGGTAACAACACACCTGTCATATATGTAACAACTTATGAACACCTTACCTACAGTAAGGTAACAACACACCTGTCATATATGTAACACAACTTATGAACACCTTACCTACAGTAAGGTAACAACACACCTGTCATATATGTAACACAACTTATGAACACCTTACCTGCAGTAAGATAACAACACACCTGTCATATATGTAACACAACTTATGAACACCTTACCTACAGTAAGGTAACAACACACCTGTCATATATGTAACACAACTTATGAACACCTTACCTGCAGTAAGATAACAACACACCTGTCATATATGTAACACAACTTATGAACACCTTACCTACAGTAAGTTAACAACACACCTGTCATATATGTAACAACTTATGAACACCTTACCTACAGTAAGGTAACAACACACCTGTCATATATGTAACACAACTTATGAACACCTTACCTACAGTAAGGTAACAACACACCTGTCATATATGTAACACAACTTATGAACACCTTACCTACAGTAAGGTAACAACACACCTGTCATATATGTAACACAACTTATGAACACCTTACCTACAGTAAGGTAACAACACACCTGTCATATATGTAACACAACTTATGAACACCTTACCTACAGTAAGGTAACAACACACCTGTCATATATGTAACACAACTTATGAACACCTTACCTACAGTAAGGTAACAACACACCTGTCATATATGTAACACAACTTATGAACACCTTACCTACAGTAAGGTAACAACACACCTGTCATATATGTAACACAACTTATGAACACCTTACCTACAGTAAGGTAACAACACACCTGTCATATATGTAACACAACTTATGAACACCTTACCTACAGTAAGGTAACAACACACCTGTCATATATGTAACACAACTTATGAACACCTTACCTACAGTAAGGTAACAACACACCTGTCATATATGTAACACAACTTATGAACACCTTACCTACAGTAAGGTAACAACACACCTGTCATATATGTAACACAACTTATGAACACCTTACCTACAGTAAGGTAACAACACACCTGTCATATATGTAACACAACTTATGAACACCTTACCTACAGTAAGGTAACAACACACCTGTCATATATGTAACACAACTTATGAACACCTTACCTACAGTAAGGTAACAACACACCTGTCATATATGTAACACAACTTATGAACACCTTACCTACAGTAAGGTAACAACACACCTGTCATATATGTAACACAACTTATGAACACCTTACCTACAGTAAGGTAACAACACACCTGTCATATATGTAACACAACTTATGAACACCTTACCTACAGTAAGGTAACAACACACCTGTCATATATGTAACACAACTTATGAACACCTTACCTACAGTAAGGTAACAACACACCTGTCATATATGTAACACAACTTATGAACACCTTACCTACAGTAAGGTAACAACACACCTGTCATATATGTAACACAACTTATGAACACCTTACCTACAGTAAGGTAACAACACACCTGTCATATATGTAACCAACTTATGAACACCTTACCTACAGTAAGGTAACAACACACCTGTCATATATGTAACACAACTTATGAACACCTTACCTACAGTAAGGTAACAACACACCTGTCATATATGTAACACAACTTATGAACACCTTACCTACAGTAAGGTAACAACACACCTGTCATATATGTAACACAACTTATGAACACCTTACCTACAGTAAGGTAACAACACACCTGTCATATATGTAACACAACTTATGAACACCTTACCTACAGTAAGGTAACAACACACCTGTCATATATGTAACACAACTTATGAACACCTTACCTACAGTAAGGTAACAACACACCTGTCATATATGTAACACAACTTATGAACACCTTACCTACAGTAAGGTAACAACACACCTGTCATATATGTAACACAACTTATGAACACCTTACCTACAGTAAGGTAACAACACACCTGTCATATATGTAACACAACTTATGAACACCTTACCTACAGTAAGGTAACAACACACCTGTCATATATGTAACACAACTTATGAACACCTTACCTACAGTAAGGTAACAACACACCTGTCATATATGTAACACAACTTATGAACACCTTACCTACAGTAAGGTAACAACACACCTGTCATATATGTAACACAACTTATGAACACCTTACCTACAGTAAGGTAACAACACACCTGTCATATATGTAACACAACTTATGAACACCTTACCTACAGTAAGGTAACAACACACCTGTCATATATGTAACACAACTTATGAACACCTTACCTACAGTAAGGTAACAACACACCTGTCATATATGTAACACAACTTATGAACACCTTACCTACAGCAAGGTAACAACACACCTGTCATATATGTAACACAACTTATGAACACCTTACCTACAGTAAGGTAACAACACACCTGTCATATATGTAACACAACTTATGAACACCTTACCTACAGTAAGGTAACAACACACCTGTCATATATATAACACAACTTATGAACACCTTACCTACAGTAAGGTAACAACACACCTGTCATATATGTAACACAACTTATGAACACCTTACCTACCCTTCCCTGCCAGTCCAGATTGGTCTTCATTTTGATATTAATTGATATTAACAGCCAAAAGTTATTGAGCTGGAATTCGTACCATACGTCAGAGCATATACACTTCACAAGATGGCTAATTTGTATTTCATTATCTTTCTATTATTCACCTCTACTGAATTATCATAGGACAGTCGTGCTACATGTGGACTTTGCTTATATGAATTCGAGCAACAAGAGTGTGGCCAGGATATGTTACTTTCTCTTTAACCCAAACCTCCATTATCACAGTAGCCACATATAAAAGTGACAAGAGGCAGCAGCAGGTCCAGTCATGGTGGGGGAGCTGACCTGGCTTCGTGAATCCTGCCATCACCTGCCCACCCAGGGAAGGAGCAGCAGGAAACCTGGTCATCAAAAGGAATACAAAGGAAGTCAAACAGCAACAGATCAATGGGTCATTTTGAAGGTGTTTGTGACAGTGGCAGATATCAGAATCTCAGATTACACTGGTGAAAGTAGAAAGGTAAACAGATAATTCAAAGAGGAAAACCTGCAGTCTGTCTAAGTGACTAAGGAGACGCAATTGCTGTCACAAGTGGAGGTGAAGCAAAATATTATCATGTTTATTGTTAAACGTATTTACGTTACTATTTTCGGCCAATATGATTGGTTCTTACACACCATTAGATTAGGAACGGCGTAATGATGATAGACAAATGAATAGATAGAAGAGATTACATTACATACATATTACCATGGAATATATACCATATATTTTCCAAGAGGATATAAATATGTACAGTTCATTAGTCATTCCATACTGATGATAAATGTGTCATAACTTCTCTGGAGGCCAGGCTGGCTGGCTGGATGGCTGCACATTGGTTTTGGAAATAACCTTTACTTCCCAACTGGTGAAAACTGATTAATTTATGTAAAACACAATCAATCCCAATATACTAATGCACGGTTTAAGCAAGAAAAGAATGATTACGTGTTTTATATAAACAATTTATGTAACTATGATGATAATTCACTTCCAGCTTTCGATATATACTTCTCAAAATATTGTAAAGACCTTAATTTGATAAATGTATTTATTAACTTCTAATTTGGTAAATGTATTTATCATTATAAACAGGTTTTCAAAATAGTTTGGTGAAGGAAAATCATTTTGTGTTGTCGCTACTAAAAACCGATTATTATCTGCACAATTCCTCGGGAGATTTACGTCTTTAATACAATAAGTTCTTATAAGAAGTTGTACAGATTAGTACATATGTGAAATGACACCAGATTCAGTAGACGATCTCTACAGGTCATCAGTTTCATGAAACAGTTAAGGTCAAGCAGTTACAAGAGCTTTCTCGATGATCATCTTGCACCACCACACTCACAAGACCCTCCAACAAACTCCTCTAAAGTTCTTCAAGTCCTGCTGGGCCAGCAGAACCCGTCCTGACACTCAGTAATCAAGAAAGATATTCATAGCTTTATGTCCAGCCGTCATCAGGTTTTCTATATTCAATGTTTATATTAAGTAATTAAGTTCAATGACCTTTAACTGCTCACTGATGTTATATCATCCAAGGTGATCAGTTCTATAACTCCAGGACCACTTTTGTGGGGCTTCTGTAACTCTAAGGCTGCGCTACAATCAGTAGCAGGTAAATGTTGGATTCTTTTGGAGTGAGAAGTTCCATGACGAGATGTTTCTGGCCATTAACGATAATATTATCACGTCGAAGGTGACTTTACACCTGTGGTGGAACCTCATGCAGGCGGAGTCCGGTAACACTCCAACATATATACATTCTGTTTTACATTTGATGTATGACGTATGATATGGATGAAGGCGTCATGACCTTAGCTCTTCATAACCTTCTAAATGTAACAACATATATATATTCCTGTTACCAAGTAGCAAATACTGTTATAGTATGTTGTACTGCATGGTACAGCTTCTGGTTTAATGACCTTTACCTGTTAATAACCAGTAAATCCCACGATACAGATACATGTTGACCTGTTACAGAGCGGCAGACCGTCGTACGACAAGACCCCGTGCCAGGCAGGGACAAATTGTCATAATAAATGTTATAATGATTTATATTTTGATGGAATTGTTTATAAAGATGAGTTACCATAATTATGACGAAATATATCCACATTCACACTCACCAACCCTACCCAGACAACACGAGTCGTATTGATCATTTCTAAATTAATTGGACACATCCGGGAAGATGCCTTTTACCGTGTGTACTTTACTTTAAAGTTACGTTCATAGGAAATAGAGCGAAACTAGCTGTCTGTATTGCCAACAAAAATCGCTATGAGGTATAAACTTCTGTCTACTAATGACGTCACGCTGATAGTGATGAACACAAACTGGTGGGCAAACGTTTGACCTCAGATGAGGTGAAATACTTTTTCCTTAACAAGACTGAGGAATCATTTACAGAATCATTTACCAATTAGATTGTGGTTGAAAGCATTACTATAGATACGTGTGAGAATACAATTGATGAATATTTCGCTTCAGGTCCAAGAATAACAACATTTGCACCTCCATTGTCACGCTGACAATATATAGGGTTTTCTCTTTGACTTTTGCGTGTGCCTTCTAACCCAACCCCCCCATCCCCCCAACACCACCCTCCACCCACCCACCCACCATCACCACCATCAGCAGACCCATGCAGGCCCCCATGTCACTTACGTCACTACAGTTTCCAGGCACCACGTGGCATTTTAGTGGCTGTTAATTACCACTCCTCTGACCCAGGCAGCTTTCTTACCTTCCTGTCTAACCCAGACGTTGTCTGCTGGCTCTCACTCCACAAACACACAAGCTCTCATTCCCAGACATAACACATCACAACACCTTACTCCCACCTTTTTGATCTTTTTCTTCGTGACAATATATTTCTCTGCGGAGAGCGTTACGTGCTTGCCCTGCCTTTTGGCAAAATCTCGTTAGATGAACTCATGAGCATGAACTCCTCTCTCTCTCTCTCTCTCTCTCTCTCTCTCTCTCTCTCTCTCTCTCTCTCTCTCTCTCTCTCTCTCTCTCTCTCCCCAGCCAGCCACTATGAATGTAGATTGCGTGACTGAGTGAAAGCGATGAAGTTCTTGCCATATGACGGCGAGCCACTCTGCACCCCACCCACCCATCCAGCACATATCAACTTGCCTCTTGCCGGAGATATATATATATATATATATATATATATATATATATATATATATATATAGAGAGAGAGAGAGAGAGAGAGAGAGAGAGAGAGAGAGAGAGAGAGAGAGAGAGAGAACCTACCTACGAGTATTTACGGTCACAAAAAAATACTTAAAACAAAGGCCCCGCCGGGAATCGAACCCGGACCAACTGTTTATGAGGCAGATGTGCTAACCACTACACCACGGAGCCACTTGTCAGTGGCGGAAAAATCTCTTATATATTAACAAACGTGACTGAGGACTTAAAGAATCTGGTACAAACATAATGGTTATTGTGATAAATGAATTGTTTATGATGAATATGTATTGTGTTGCATTATAATGATTGTTCATTACCAAGATCTTTAAGCCTGAATCCTTAAGATTATATAAGAAATGATAAAAACGTGTTAAGAACATAAACATTTATGATTATAAAGAATAGAATGCATTATCATGCGGGTATCTAACTGAAAATGCAATACAAGGAGCTAGTTTAAGGCAGGAGTATTTCATCTTTTAACAAAATTTTTACCTCAACGTCCTTTATTTTTCATCATAATTTTTTATGTTTACTATCAAGAAATGCCTTTTATCTAACATAAAAATTCTGTATAGGTATTTGATCACTGTTCTCCAACGACGCATTGAATAACTCTTCGTTAGTGAAGTTCATTTCGTGTAATAGATCATGTATTACAAAGCTGTGTCTATCCACACAAGTGTTATACATCGCGCAACGATATTCTAGAAATAACGGACATATAACATATGTAAGTCTTCTATAGATATTTATAAAAAAAATTTTCCTGAGGGACAAAACCTAAGACTTTCGTATCAATGTTTATCAGTTGTAAGTGATCAAGCATTACAAAGGTGTGTCCATTACCACAGGTGCTACTGATCCCGGGTAAAGGTATTTCATCATCTTTGTATCTTTAACCTTTCTAGTTATAGATGTTTCATCCTTGATTCCATCCTCACAATGGATGTATGTGGTTTGTGTTGTCTTAACATATCATTAGTCAGTTGAAGTGGAGAACATGCTCCACAGCCTAGCCACTCTACTCTGTCTTCCACATGCTATTCAAGAGGTGTTACCGGATTCCGCCTATAAGTGTTTACGCCGGGGGTAACAAGTCACCTCCGGACGGCTTCTTCTTTTTACTTTTGATGATTTGAAAAATTCATGAATCATATTTGGTTTTATGATGTCAATAAGATTGTTGGAAATTGTATATAATAATCTTTATCTGTCATTTGATAAACTTCAATTCATCAAAGATAAAGTTTATGATCATTGATTGTTTATCTGTCGTTGTTACTGAAGTTCTTTTTTTTATCTAACAAAATACTTTCATTTGACTCATAGAGAATATTATTAAGGAAAACATAAATAATCTTTCATTAGTTCTCATCTGTCATTTGATGAACTTTAATTCATAAAGATAAAGTTTATGATCATTGATTGTTTATCTCTCGTTGTTACTGATGTAAGTTTTTTTTATCTAACAAAATACTTTCATTTGACTCATAAAGAATATTCTTAAGAAAAACGTAAATAATTTGTCATTAGTTCTCATCACACAAAATAAAAGTCTTTTTTAAAAGTCTTTTTTTTCAAAGTTTTCTCAGTGGATGATGCTAACATTTTGAAGAGTAGAAACTCATAACTTAAAATCCTTGAACCTTGTGTTAATAATAATTACATTACTTTTCTCTAAACAATACTTTTTTTCAGTGTGTAAAACCCGGATAAAAAGCCTACAACATAATGACGTAATTATCTTTATGTTATTGAAGATATTACTGATTTCTACATTTATCTGCAAAATAGAAATCTTTATGTTAGATATGTTAATCTTAACGATATCACGTTACATATATTTCTGTACCTTGTGCTCCAGAAAAGTTATGAAATCTTATTCATTATCGTATCAAATGTTTACCTTGCATACGATATCCCATGTATTTTCACTAGAAGTCTACAAGTAAAATATATTTTTGCCATATGTATTTAACGGTAATCAGTGATAGGTTGTTAGAATAAGTAAATGTGTAATACATTACTAGGGTAGTAAATCCTTCGTCCATCACAATATACCGTAAGAGTGTCTAAGGTTCACCCTAGCTGGGGTTTACATTGTTGAACAACGTAATGCTTTTTGGTCGGTTTAGGTTTCTTAATTGTTGACTACAGGGACGAGTTTATAAGGAAGTGAGGAATTTGGGAAGGGTTTATTGATGGGTGCCGGGAGTGTGGTGATGATGATGAAGGATCAGAGAAAATATATTATGTCAGAGGTCAATAGATCCTGGTGCTCGACCCAGAACCTTGACTAATCGTCTATAAGAAAGTGGTTGTTTATGTTTGGCCAAGTCCCAGCTTGGCAGGGGCTCTGGTCTTATGACACACTGTTATCTGGCTTTATTTGTCATGTAAAGTTTTTTCATAGTCTAAACTGATAAGAACATTAAAGAATTAGAATTTCATCTAAACATTCTAATGGAATGTATACCTACTATGTAAATTTTGAATTGATTGTATGAGTTCTATAATTCTTGTAATGGAAAACTAGTTGTCTTAATTTGTAATTGACTCCTAAAAAGAAGAAAAGGATGAATGACTTAGAGTAAGCGCCTTAGATTTGATAAATCTTTCAAGAAACAATTCTCTTCATTTTTTCTTAATTTAGCCAACAGTGGCTTGTGTCAGTATAGCAAGTCAAGTATTACTCCACCGTACAACAACTACAACATGGCTTGTGTCAGTGTGTCTGTCCCTCAGTATAGCAAGTCAAGCATTACTCCACCGTACAACAACTACAAGGTCACAAATGAGGGGACAAATAACATATAGGTTGGCTCACGGAAAATGCCTAATGAGCTGAGGAAAAGGAAGGACATTACATACACTGGCTTGATCAGTGAATCATTTTGTGATGGTTGTGAAATATTGGTCATGTGTAGAAGATGGTCCTTGTACATGGATCATGCTATATATTAGTTTCACAATATGTTATAATGGTGTCTTTACCTGGTGAACTGATATGTGATATAATAAATGTGATCTGTCTTGTTCTATATTTCTCTTTGAAAATATCAACTTTAGATTTATATCAAATTTCTCCTACACGCGATGAAATCGTGTCTGCGAGTTAAACAGAATCTTATGACATTGCAGGAAGATCTTAACAGGCTATCGTTGTACAGTGTACAGTGGCCAGTGATATTCACCGTAAACATATGCAACATGTTTACACTGTGTACACATAGCAGGCAAACTACAGTATCATCTTAAGATGTGGAAATAAAACTATCAAGGCAGGAGAAGGATTTAGGTGTCATCATTAGTAGAGATGTAAAGCCAAGACAACAGTGTATTAATGTACGTAATAAGACTAACAGGCAACTTGGTGTCATGTGTTAGTAGCAAGAATGAACAGGTAATATTACAGCTATAGTTAGTCACACACCACTTACATTATGACCTACAATATTGATCACTGTATTAGAGTGTACAAACATTTCTCCACGATTATTGAGCGAAGATAACAACATTGATAGCAAGCCTCAGAATCCTCCCTTATGATGAAGATAACAAGACTTGTAATGGGCGATATGATAGAGGTTTACAACACCAGGTATGTTTACTGATGATGATGAAGCTACATCTTACTTACATTGTGGTTGTATACACAGCTTCTCTCCTTCTCTTACCTGGATTTATCACAGTGGATGAATATCCCACTGAGTTCCATCTTGTCTTTAAGTTTCCTGGCTTGCCTCTGTGTGTGTGTCTGTGTGTCTGTGTGTGTGTGTGTGTGTGTGTGTGTGTGTGTGTGTGTGTGTGTGTGTGTGTGTGTACAAGTAACTAAAAAACACGATACATACACATATGGTTAAGAAAACGGGCAACACACATAACAGTCACAAAAGATGAGCTCACACACACACACACACACACACACACACACACACGCACACACACACAGAGCGGAGCCAGGCTGGAGGCGGGGCATCGTGACGTCACAGGCAAGTCCCTCCCCCCGCCAGATCCAAACATGTGTTGTGTCTGGTGATGGCGGTTCAAGATTTCCCACATTTATATTGATCTTTACATTATCATCCACTCCCAAAGTCACCTGGCATTCTTGTGTTTCAACAACAGACGTGATATATGCAACACCAGGCAAACATTGTACCATTATCTGATAGGTTAATTGGTGCACAATCAAGAACCAGTGAATTTCATCGCCGCCATAAGTAAGTAAGGAAGGTGACTTTAATGATGATAAATACGACCTGGTATGGCTGTGTCTACACACTACCGCCATCTGGTCAACCTTGTACGTACGAACCTTAACCTTAAAGTGGGCCACGTAAAACGGGAACTTAAAATCTATCCATTTAACTGTCATTCATTAATTAACATTTAAACACCATCTTTTAAACGTAAACCTTCCACTTGCATTATATTAACAAGTACTCTAAGATACGTCATACAAACACAAGGTTTAAAGCTGAAACTCGAACTTTTAAGTCCGTCAATTTAACACCTACTTTAGAATTAGCAAAAAATGCGAATTTTTAACTCCGCCAAAAAGCAGCTTGTGTATGTAATGCTTCATTTAATTGAACATATTTAAAGTCAGTTAATTTAATGGTATCCTTTGATGTTCATCATTAAAACATAAACCTATGAACTCTGTCTCTAGAACTAAGCACAAACTTTTACGTTCCATCATAGGAAAGGAAACTTGCAAGATCTATCAAAATTCGTCACATAACGCGAACTTTTCAACCCTTCCATTTACCTGGGCCACTCTTCCCTGGCTGCCATTCATATTTTGTCCTTTTAAACTATGACTTTATTACACTTTCGTTCATTCATCATGACTTTATTACACTTTCGTTCATTCATCATGACTTTATTACACTTTCATTCATTCATCATGACTTTATTACACTTTCGTTCATTCATCATGACTTTATTACACTTTCGTTCATTCATCATGACTTTATTACACTTTCATTCATTCATCATGACTTTATTACACTTTCATTCATTCATCATGACTTTATTACACTTTCATTCATTCATCATGACTTTATTACACTTTCATTCATTCATCATGACTTTATTACACTTTCATTCATTCATCATGACTTTATTACACTTTCATTCATCATTCATCAACTAGTTCGTCTCACTGATATTCCATTCATAAACTTCATTTGTGCATCTCATAGTTTGACCGCCATGTTGCATGTTTCCTTAAGGTTTATAATTCTTTGTGTATTTAATAATAGAAGATTCAGTGATATTTCTCGTGGTACTGGAGTTAGAGTTAATAACTGAGATGGCATTATAATCTCTAACTCCAGTACCACGAGAAATATCATTGAATCTTCTATCATTAAATGCACAAAGAATTATAATCTTGATATAAGTGATTGTCTATACAAATTGCATAAATTTAGTGTTGATAAAATTTGTAAGGAATTCATCTTGTCCACATAATTAGTTTATGATACGCTTGTTGTCTGTCTCGGACAATCACATGTTTACCAAATGGCGTACTAGCGACGTCTCTTCGTTGTATATCAACTGACTGTTATATTTCTCTCTTGTGTCTCCCCTTATGATGTGGTTATTACATGAAAGTGCACTTGGGAACTTGTCATGTTTCATTTTCCCCGTGGACTCATAAGAATATACTTGATCACGCGCAAAATTGTGATCCTTTCCAATATATATATATATATATATATATATATATATATATATATATATATATATATATATTTTTTGCTTTGTCGCTGTCTCCCGCGTTTGCGAGGTAGCGATATATATATATATATATATATATATATATATATATATATATATATATATATATACATATATATATATATATATATATATATATATATATATATATATATATAAATATATATATATATATATATATATATATATATATATATATATATATATATATATATATATATATATATATATATATATATATATATATATATACGTATATATCCTTCAGTATGTTTACTTTCGATAATGAGGAACCGAAGAATAAGCCAAGCAAGTAAATTTCGTCAAAGACATCTCTCTTTTCTAAACGCTGCCTCGCAAAGATTTTCATTAATTCATATTGAAGAAACAGACGTATTTTTCTATTGTCTGGTTAGCTCAGTGGTAGAGCGTGAGTCTCACACACTCAAGGTCGTGGGTTCGAGACCCACACCAGACATATTTTTTGTCTTTTTCTTTTTTCATTTTGTCCGCATCACATGTGTGCAACATTCAGTATGTTCGTCCAACGTTATAGTGAAGATCTTCACAATAAATTGGGGTTTTAGACCTTATCTGAAAGGGTCAGGTCCACCAAGACGTCCTTGAAATCTTCCAGAAGCTTCTGGCGATCCTCCTCCAACTGCTGGGCACATCAGAGTTAACATGGGCCGGACATCGGTTGTGGAACGACTTAATCTGCTTCCGGTAGTTAGCAGGGATGATAATGAGGGCTCTGACCTCATACCAGGTGAGCTTAGTTCCAGTCTATTGCTTAGTTCCAGTCTATTGCTTAGTTCCAGTCTATTGCTTAGTTCCAGTCTATTGCTTAGTTCCAGTCTATTGCAACGACAATAAAAAAGTAAAACTCATTTCTTCGTGAAAAATTGAGAGGAAAAGACGAGAGGAACATGGAGACTTACTCTGTGGTTATTTTGCCGGCAAGTCGGCAACGGTCGGTTAAGCAGTATTTTGCCGTGGCAATCTCAGTGCTTTATATAATACTAAGTGCCAGAAAATGTCCTTGGGGGCGTAGCTCAGTGGTA
The DNA here is from genome assembly GCF_036320965.1 of Panulirus ornatus. Classification (NCBI taxonomy): domain Eukaryota; kingdom Metazoa; phylum Arthropoda; class Malacostraca; order Decapoda; family Palinuridae; genus Panulirus; species Panulirus ornatus. The sequence goes on from NC_092265.1 coordinate 28,384,839, forward strand.
GAGCGCTCGCTTGGCATGCGAGAGGACCCGGGTTCAAACCCCGGCGCTTCCATTTTTGTTAATTGGGAAATTCATTTTCAGTCGTGTATATATATATATATATATATATATATATATATATATATATATATATATATATATCGTCCGATCAGGGAAGTTAAGCAACGTTGGGTCTGGTTAGTACTTGGATGGGTGACCGTCTGGGAACACCAGATGCTGTTATCCCTGGGGATAGGGAAGAAAGAATACTTGCCTCATATTCCCTGTGTGTCGTACAAGGCGAATAAAAGGAGAGGGAGCGCGAGACTGGAAATCCTCTCCTCTCATTTTCAATTTTCCAAAGAAAGGAACAGAGAAGGGACCAAGTGGGAATATTCCCTCAGAGGCTCAGTGTAGTGAGAGTGTAGTGAGGAAGAGCATAGTGATGATAAGGATATTGTCAAGATAGCTTGTAGTGAAGAAACGAATAGAGTGAAGATCCGAATGTAGCAGAGATAAGGGTTATCAAAGAGTAAATTTTATTCAAAATGATTATGTTGTGAAGAAAAGAACTATTTTTAGTGAACATCAGGGAGTACAATGATGATGGTATGGTAGAAATAACGGTGTAGTGAAGAAGAGGGTATAGTGAAGATATAATTTAGTGAGAATAAGCTAGTAGTGAAGATACACTTTAGTGAATATGAGGTTGTAGTGAACTTAACCTTATTGACCTGATCCCCCAAATCCTCCAAACTACGTTCAAGGGCGGATCCAAAGCCAACCGAAGAGGCTATTTCTCTGTGTATTATTAGTGGTGGTGGTGTGTGTAGGTGTGTGTAATCATCTATTTGCACTGTATTAGGAGGGAGTTTTACACTCGTGAGGTCCCGTGTAAGTACGTTGTTTGTGTGAGCGGGTAAAATCTAAAGCCTTTCTTGAAACCAGCTTAGTCAAGATAATGTCGTATGAAGATGGGGTTGTAGTGAAGATTATAATAAGCCTTGCATAGTGAAGATAAAGGTATTACGGAGAGGAGATGTAGTGAAGAAGAATATATTGAACACAAAAGGAATCAAGCTAAGTGCAGGGTCGGCCTACTGGCTTGAACTTACATTTCAGGTCAAAGGCATTCGAGTACATAGTATTCGAATAGTTATTTCCGTATCAGGGGCGATCATAGCCTAGCGGTAGCTCTCCCGCCCGTTGCACAGGGGTCCCGGGTTCGATCCTGGCTGTTGGAAGTTTGTATGTTTCATGAGAGTGCTCGTTCATAGGCACTTAGTTCGTACATATATATATACATATATATATATATATATATATATATATATATATATATATATATATATATATATATATTCCTATGAGTCCACGGAGAAAATGAAACACGATAAGTTCCCAAATGGACTTTCGTTTAATAATGGCAAGTTAGTATGAAAGATAAAGTATGAAAGACAAAGATAGTGGACAAGTGTAATGTGTTCTGTGTCCTTGATAACCATTTGGTCTGACTCATTCAGATAAGGTCCAAAACGTCAGTAGTGAAGATGTACAAAGGATAATAGAACGGTGTACGTACGTACGTAGTGCGAGTATCTTGACTGATAGAAAGTATTGAAAGCGGCAGGAAGTAGTGAGATATTGTATTGTGCTTCGTACAAGACTGGCGGGCGACTCCGTCCTTCGTGCTGTGCCACACACAGTCTGGTGATTGTCGGGATATGTAGCCATAATGTTTGATCTTATGACTATTAGTGATGCATCATGTGATGTTTACTATCACAACATCGGCTTCTTCCTCCTCCTCCAGGAGAGTGGCAATCAGGTGGCGGTTATTGTGGTAGCCCGGCACGTGCAATTGTAAGATCTGAAGCAACATTGAGAAAATGAGACACATTATAAAGAGTTCCGTAATTTCTCTAATTCTTCCCCAAATTCATGTGGACCTGCAATACTGAAAATGTTTGAATACTGCTGGTGCAGAGGGAAGGAGAGGGAGGCCTGGGATGAGAATGAGGCTTTGTAGGAGAGAAAGGCTCGGGATGAGAGAGGCTGAACACAAGATGTTTGGCCGGAGTGAGGCTTTGAAGGAAAGAGAGGCTTAGGATGAGGGTTGGGTTGTACCAGAGAGAGAGACCTGGGATGAGGGTTGGGTTATACCAGAGAGACCTGGGATGAAGGTTGGGTTGTACCAGAGAGAGAGACCTGGGATGAGGGTTGGGTTGTACCAGAGAGAGAGACCTGGGATGAGGGTTGGGTTGTACCAGAGAGAGAGAGACCTGGGATGAGGGTTGGGTTGTACCAGAGAGAGAGGCTTGGGATGAGTGTAGGGTTGTACCAGAGAGACTGACCTGGGATGAGGGTACGGTTGTGAAAGATGGAGTGTCTTTGGATGAAAGAAGTGGTACAAGAGAGAGGCTTTAGAGGTGAGAGAGGCTTGAGATGAGGGAGTCTGAATATGAGATATGTTTGTCAGGAAAGTGATGATGTGAAAGAGAGAGACTTTATATGAGAAAGGCAGGACAGGCGTTAGAGGCTTGGGATGTGAAAAAGGTTATGAATGAGAGAAGCATGGGATGAGAATGACGCTGTGAATGAGACGTAATCTTATGATAAGAGAAGCTGGACACAAGGTAGAATGAACATGAATATGTCATACATCCCATCACCAAGGACATGCATCCCTTCACTTTCTGTTATAAAGACAATAGTAAGGATAAACTTAAGCTCCAGCCTCCCGACTTACCATGACTATATTATTCCTAATGTTGAAGAATGATATTATAAATCTTACTTACTCTCACAAAGCAGGTGACATGGGTTAATCAATGTTGGTATATTACCTGGCCAGTGGTTGAGAAGGTAGCATGATATACCACTGCGTTATCATAACTGATTAACTGAATTATTCCATACTGGAGAGAGAGAGAGAGAGAGAGAGAGAGAGAGAGAGAGAGAGAGAGAGAGAGAGAGAGAGAGAGAGAGAGAGAGAGAGAGAGAGAGAGAGAGAGAGAGAGAGAGAGAGAGAGAGAGAGAGAGAGGAGACTCTGTGAGAGAGGCTGGACACGAGAGAAAGGCTTAAGATGTGAGAAAAGCTGTGAAGGAAATAGAGGATTAGGGTAAGACACTGTGACGGAGAAAGATAATTGTCATGAAAGTTAGGATGGACTCGAGAGAGAGCGGCTTGGGACGAGAGTCAGGCAGGACAGGAGAGAGAGGCTTGGGACGAGAGTCAGGCCTGTGTTATGGCTTCAGCTTCTGCTGAATTCTTTATAGAATTAAGGACACGACATATGTAGACAGAATTGCCCAAACTCACCTCAATCTGCTACCGTCCACCAGACTGGGCCAAGAAATACGTATAAATGAGATTGTTTCATCCCAAACTCCTTTTAATGGTTAATGATAATCCCGGGTTATATATATGCTTCGACTATTATTAACATAAATGTATACATGGCAAATGATATTCAGTGTACATAATAACTGCTCTGGGTCTGTGTCGTGGCTTCACCAACTACCGAGTTCGCCCTAATATAAACAATATATATTTTTACGTCCCTTTATCCCAATATCATTTCTTACGTTTATTTCCAGCAAAAATGTTTTGTATCTAATATAGAAATTCGGTGTAATTATTTGTTGATTGTTCTTCAGCAAGGCGTTGTATCTTTGTTATTAAAGTTCATTTCATACAATAGATTATGTTTTACATAACTGTGTCTATCCATACAGGTGGTACAATTCCCGGATAAATATATAATTTTAAGAAATACGTTCTATCTAACATAGATATGTCTTCTATAAATATCTTTAAAAGTTCTCGTGTGGTGGCGATGTTTTAGAGTTTTGTATTAAAGTTTATCACTTGTAACTGATCAAGTATTACAAAGTTGTGTTCATTCTTTTCTTCAACAGGATTGTCAACATTATCTGCCAAGTAGAGTGGTTGAGAGCAGTATTGTAGAAACGTTCCAGAGTTGGTTTGATCAATCCTTCCAGTACAGGACTTTCCTTATTTGCGCCTCCATAATGACAACTTGTAGGTTATTTCCTTGTAATTATCTGTATGTCTTCTAACGTTGACCACACTAATGTGTGAGTTACTGATGTCTTCATAAACAGCCTGGGAAGGACCCAGTGATCTGCTGCTGTTTGAATTCCTTTGTATTTCCACAGGCGATACTGATCCTAAGTAAAGGTATTTCACAATCTAGAATTCCTTATGCCTTCTAGTTACTTGTTTTGTATCTGATTCGACCCCAACACTCGATATTTATAATGTGTAATTGTGTTTATCCTGATCACATCAATATGATCAATGGAAGTGCAGAGCATTTCTCAACATAGCTGCTCCACTCTGTCACATAATGCCATACAAAATGTGTTACCGGACTCCACCCGTAAGTGGTTACAGCGGGAATGACAAGCCATCTTCGGCGAGGCGGTATCGTTGGCAAAGGAAGGAAAGACAAAGTACAGTCCAGTCGAAAATCTTGCTCCAGAAATGTCTACCATACCCTGCTCCTGCATGGAGTGCAGCCACTAAGCTGTAGGAGGCACATGGATGTTGTCCTGGAGATGTGTGGTTGTGATGATATTGTTCAAACCACCAACAACCATTTCTCAAGGTTTCGTGAGCTAATAGTCGTCAGTGGAAGTGTGTCATTGTAAATGTCTTCCTTATATGTACAATGGATCACAAAAGTATCGGTACACAGGGGGTCCGAGGCTGACCGGAAACATTCACACAACTGGTCATGTTGTGGTATGCCTGGCTCTGTGTGTGTGTGTGTGTGTGTGTGTGTGTGTGTGGCTGGTTCAGAAGGCGTGAACCACTGGGGTGATGGTTCACAACGTCGTTCATGGAAGCCTAACAAAGCGATGGTCGGGCAGCAGTATCCTGCTTGTGTCAGGTATAATGGACACGTCACAGTCAACACATGCATGAAGCGGGCTACAACGTTTGTGATGACGCTTGGTCTCCACCACCACAACACACCACCACCACCACCACCACCAGCAAGGTGGATACATGCAGACATTGGTGCTATGTGCCACGCACGGCTCGGCTCCTCCACCACCCATGATGATGATGATGATGATGACTGACCAGATCAATAATGTGATGACATGATAAATAATGTTGATGATAGATTATGTTGCTATCATATATAGTTACATAATAGTGAAATATGTAAATAATGTTGATAGATTATTCTATAATTAGATATGGTTACTTAACAGTGAGATATGTAGATAATGTTGATAGATTATGTTATTATCCTATATGTTTACATAATAGTGAAATATGTAGAAAATGTTGATAGATTATGTTACAATCATATATAGTTACACAATGGTGCAAGAGGTGAAAAAGAGGGCAAATGAGAGTTGGGATGAGAGAATATCATTATATTTTAGAAAAAATAAAAAGATGTTTTAGAAGGAGGAAAATAAAGCGCGTAAAATAAGAAAACAAATGGGAACATCGGTGAAGGGGGTTAATGGGGAGGTAATGATAAGTAGTGGTGATGTGATGAGATGGAATGAGTATTTTGAAGGTTTGTTGAATGTGTTAGATGACAGAGTGGTTGATATAGTGTATTTTGGTCAAGTTGGTGTGCAAAGTGAGAGGGTTAGGGAGAATGGTTTGGTAAACAGAGAAGAGGTAGTGAAAGCTTTGCGGAAGATGAAAGCCGACAAGGCTGTGGGCTTGGATGGTATTGCAGTGGAATGTATTAAAAAGGGGGGTGACTGTGCTGTTGACTGGTTAGTGAGGATATTCACTGTATGTCTGGCTCATGGTGAGGTGCCTGAGAATTGGCGGAGTGTATGCATAGTGCAATTGTACATAGGCAAAAGGGATAAAGGTGAGTTGCTCAAATCAAAGATGTATATGTTTATTGAGTACTTCTGGGAAATTATATGGGAGAGTATTGATCGAGAGAGTAAAGGCATGTACAGAGCATCAGACTGGGGAGGAGCAGTATGGTTTCAGAAGTGGAAGAAGTTGTGTGGATCAGGTGTTTGCTTTGAAGAATGTATATGAGAAATACTGAGAATAACAAATGGAGTTGTATGTAGTATTTATGGATGTGGAGAAGGCATATGATAGAGTTAATAGAGATTCTCTGCGGAAGGTATCAAGAGTATATGGTGTGGGAAGGAAGTTGCTAGAAGAAGTGAAATTTTTTTATCGAAGATGTAAGGCATGTGTACGAGTAGGAGGAGAGGAAAGTGATTGGTTCCCAGTGAATATCGGGCTGTGGCAGGGGTGCGTGATGTCTCCATGGTTGTTTAAATTGTTTATGGATGGAGTTTTTAGGGAGGCGAATACAAGAGTTTTGAAGAGAGGGGCAAGTATGCAGTCTGTTGTGGATGAGAGGGCTTGGGAAGTGAGTCAGATGTTGTTGGCTGATGATACAGTGCTGTTGGCTGATTCGGGTGAGAAACTGCAGAAGCTGGTGACTGAGTTTGGTAAAGTGTGTGAAAGAAGAAAGCGGAGAGTGAACTTTAATAAGATCAAGGATGTTATGTACAGTAGGGTTGAGGGACAAGTCAAGTGGGAGGTAAGTTTGAATGGAGGAAAACTGGAGGAAGTGAAATGTTTTAGATATCTGGGAGTGGATTTAGCAGCGAATAGAACCAGGGCAGCATAAGTGAGTCATAGGGTGGGTGAGGGGGCGAATGTTCTGGAAGCATTGAAGAGTGTGTGGAAGGTGAGAACATTATCTCGGAAAGGAAAAATGGGTATGTTTGAAGGAATAGTGGTCCCAACAATGTTATATGATTGCGAGGCGTGAGCTATAGATAGGGTTGTGTGTAGAAGGGTGGATGTGTCGGTGTTGAGATGTTTGAGGACAATATGCGGTGTGAGGTGGTTTGATCGAGTAAGTATTGAAAGAGTAGGAGAGATGTGTGGTAATAAAAAGAGTGTGGTTGAGAGAGCAGAATAGGGGGTATTGAAATAGTTTGGTCAAATGAAGAAAATGATTGAGGAAAGATTGACAAAGAGGATATATGTGTCACAGGTGGAGTGAACGAGGAGAAGTGTGGGACCAAACTGGAGGTGGAAGGATGGAGTGAAAAAGATTCTGAACGATCGGGGCCTGAACATGCAGGAGGGTGAAAGGCCTGCGAGGAATAGAGTGAATTGGAACTATGTGGTATATCGAGGTCGACGTGCTGTCAATGGATTGAACCAGGGCATGTGAAGCGTCTGGAGTAAACCATGGGAAGTTTTGTGGGGCCTGGATGTGGAAAGAGAGCTGTGGTTTTGGTGCATCGTACATGACAGCTAGAGACTGAGCGTGAACGAATGTGTCCTTTGTTGTCTTTTCCTAGCGATACCTCGCACGCGTGCGGGGGGAGGGAGTGTTTTTTCATGTGTGGCGGGGTGGCGACGAGAATGAATAAAGGCAGTAAGTATGAGTTATGTACACACACACACACACACACACACACACACACACATATATATATATATATATATATATATATATATATATATATATATATATATATATATATATATATATATATATATATATATATATTTTTTTTTTTTTTTTATACTATTCGCCATTTCCCGCGATAGCGAGGTAGCGTTAAGAACAGAGGACTGGGCCTTTGAGGGAATATCCTCACCTGGCCCCCTTCTCTGTTCCTTCTTTTGGAAAATTAAAAAAAAAAAAAAAAAACGAGAGGGGAGGATTTCCAGCCCCCCGCTCCCTTCCCTTTTAGTCGCCTTCTACGACACGCAGGGAATACGTGGGAAGTATTCTTTCTCCCCTATCCCCAGGGGATATATATATATATATATATATATATATATATATATATATATATATATATATATATATATATATATATATATATATATATATATATATATATATATATATTGTTTAAGTTTGAGAAGTATTAACAGTTAAAGTCATGAAGTGTATAATGTAGGTCAAACACTGGGAGCATGTAGTACATTTTGACTTTTATCATCATCATGGGTACAACATTGGTAAACTAATGGCTATGTACAACTTCAATAACCTAATTTCTCATTATGTGTCTTATTCATATACAATCCGCGGGTACAAAACCTGAGGTATGTTTAAGTTTCCTAAACTTTAATCTCAGAAAGACAAAGAAATACTATAAAAGACTATGCATATATCAACCCAGGAGTAGATACATGTATACGTGTGTTATATACTGAAAAATGTTGCTGAAGTCTTACAAAATCTGGCGCAAACATAATGGTTGTTATGATTTGCTTATAATAGATATGTATTGTGAAGCATCTTAATGATTGTTTACAACCAATACCTTTGAGCAAGTATCATTATAATTATAAGAAATTGAAAAAAGGCGTTAAAAAGATAAGGCTTCCTGAGTACAAACTGTAGACTATATTCTCTTTTGGATGTCAAAAAGAAAAAACAGCAAAGTTAGTTAACGACAGCATTATTTCATCTTTTAACAAAATATTCATTTAAACGTCGCTTTTCTCTCATCATTTCTCATATTTATTTCCAACAAATGTCTTGTATCTAACATAAAGATTTGGTATAGGTATTTGCTGAACGTTTTCTGGCGACGCGTTGTATAACTTCATTTTGCGTAGTGAATAATGTATTACAAAGCTGTCTATCCACACAAGTGTTAAACGTCCAGGGTAAAGATATCTCCAAGAAATGTCTACCTAACATATATATATATATGTCTTCGATGAATATTTGTAAAAAGTTTTCCTGAGGGACAATACCTAAGACTTTCGTATTAAAGTTGATCAGTTGTAAGTGATCAAGCATTACAAAGCTGTGTCCATTACCACAGGTGCTACTGATCCCGGGTAAAGGTATTTCACCATCTTTGTATCTTTAACCTTTCTAGTTATAAATGTTTCGTCCATGATTCCATTCTTACAATGGATATTCAATGTTAGTAATTTTGTTTATTCTTATCATGGCATTAATCAGCTAAAGTGCAGAATACGTCATTGTAACCAGACACTCTATTCTGTTTGACACAATATGCTGTACAAGAGATGTTACCGAGCTCCACCCGTTCTGTAACACGTAAGTTTATATGTCTATCTTTAAATTTAATGGCTATCAACAGGTAATGATCACTGAACCACATATCTTTAAGTTTGATGGCTATTAACAGGTAATGATCACTGAACCACATATCTTTAAATTTAATGGCTATCAACAGGTAATGATCACTGAACCACATATCTTTAAATTTAATGGCTATCAACAGGTAATGATCACTGAACCGCATATCTTTAAATTTAATGGCTATCAACAGGTAATGATCACTGAACCACATATCTTTAAGTTTGATGGCTATTAACAGGTAATGATCACTGAACCACATATCTTTAAATTTAATGGCTATCAACAGGTAATGATCACTGAACCTCATATCTTTAAATTTAATGGCTATCAACAGGTAATGATCACTGAACCACATATCTTTAAATTTAATGGCTATCAACAGGTAATGATCACTGAACCACATATCTTTAAGTTTGATGGCTATTAACAGGTAATGATCACTGAACCACATATCTTTAAATTTAATGGCTATCAACAGGTAATGATCACTGAACCACATATCTTTAAGTTTGATGGCTATTAACAGGTAATGATCACTGAACCACATATCTTTAAGTTTGATGGCTATCAACAGGTAATGATCACTGAACCACATATCTTTAAATTTAATGGCTATCAACAGGTAATGATCACTGAACCACATATCTTTAAGTTTGATGGCTATTAACAGGTAATGATCACTGAACCACATATCTTTAAGTTTGATGGCTATCAACAGGTAATGATCACTGAACCACATATCTTTAAGTTTGATGGCTATTAACAGGTAATGATCACTGAACCACATATCATTAAGTTTGATGGCTATTAACAGGTAATGATCACTGAACCACATATCTTTAAGTTTGATGGCTATTAACAGGTAATGATCACTGAACCACATATCTTTAAGTTTGATGGCTATTAACAGGTAATGATCACTGAACCACATATCTTTAAGTTTGATGGCTATTAACAGGTAATGATCACTGAACCACATATCTTTAAGTTTGATGGCTATTAACAGGTAGTGATCACTGAACCACAATCTGTTACATACGTCAAATTATTCGAATCATAAAGTTTGCAACATATCATGTTGACCTTACTGGCTTAGGTCATCCAGCCTTAATCCGCACCATACATACGTCAGACAGTAACATCAGTTGTATAACAGGATGTATATATGTTGTTGGATTTAAGGGCTATCAGCTTGTGGTCATGAAGCCAGAATGTGAACCATAAGTTCAACATATAATGATCGTCCAGGTCCAGCAGGTAGCTGCATATGAAGCTATGAATGTCTGTCTTCATTACTGAATACGTAGAGGGAAGGGTTTGGGGAGGAAAGGAATTCGGGAGGAGTATTTTGGGGGATTCTCGGGAGTGTGATGAGTAAGGACACAAAAATAGTCCTTCTCAGGAGGAGGGTAACAGGTCCTGAGGCTCAGCCCAGGTGATGGTATGAACAGTACACACATCACCAGCACACCTTTGATGGCGCTCCTACACCTTCGTGGCTGCTGCACTCTACACAGGAGCAGGGGATGATGGCACATATCTATGAAGCGAAAAGGTTTTCGATGAGACTGTGCTATTTCTTCCCTTCCCTGGTTGATGATACAGCCTTTCCCCAAGGTTACTTGTCATTCCTGGTGTAACGACTTATGGGTTGAGTCCGGTAACACCTTTTGAATAATAGTATAGAACAGAGTGGAGTGACCAAGATGAACAGCGTGTTCTGCACCTCAACTGATTAATTATATGATAAGAATAAAGAGAATTACACACCATAAATGTCACTTGCAAGGATCAAGCCAGAGATGAAGCATAGATAACTAGAAGGGTTAAGGAAACAAAAATTGTAAAATACCTTTACCCGGGATCAGTAGCACCTGTGGCAATGGACACACCTTCGTAATGCTTGATCACTTACAAGCGACAAACTATGATACGTAAACCTTAGGTATTGTTCGTCAGGAGAACAATTTACAAATATTTATAAAAGACATATATATGTTAGATATATCTTTATCCGAGACGTGTAACACTTGTGTGGATAGACACAGCTTTGTAATGCATGATCCATTACACGAAATGAACTTCACTAACGAAGAGTTATACAACGTGTCGTTGAAGAACATTAATCAAATACCTATACAGAATTTTTATGTTACGTAAAAGATATTTCTTGATAGTAGTAAACACAAGAAATGGTGACGAAAGAAAAGGGATGTAGAGGTAAATATTTTGTTAAAAAATGAAATACTCCTGCCTTAAACTAGCTCCATGCAATGGATTTTGTTTTAGATACCCACAGTAAGATATATTGTGTGATTAATCACTATAAATGTTTATGTTTAACTGATCTTTTATTTCTTATAGTATTTCACTGATTCAGGTTTAAGAACCTTGGTTCTGAACAACCATTATAATGCAACACAATACATATTTATCATAAATAAATCATTTATCACAATAACCATTATGTTTGTACCAGATTCTTTACGTCCTCAATCACGTTTGTTAATATATAAGGAATTTTTCCGCCACATTTCAATACATAACATATATCTACACGTGTGTAAATATATGTATATGTTTTTATAAATCTTTCTTTGGCTTTTATAATTAAGGTGTAAGATATCAGTCTGAAGAAAACACTAGATAATATTATAGGTTATGTGCGTGTGTGTGTGTGTGTGTGTGTGTGTGTGTGTGTGTGTGTGTGTGTGTGTGTGTGTGTGTGTGTGTGTGTGTGAGCGCACATAGGAGTGAAAACATATTTTACACTTACAAGGTTAAGAGACGAGGCAACACGAGTGTACAAATCCTTCCTCAAAACTCTCACGTGATAATGATTAAAGTAGTATACACACACACACACACACACACACACACACACACACACACACACACACACACACACGCACAAACACACACACACACACACACACACACACACAGGGGCTTTCAATTTTTAATGTAGATTGATTTCCTATCTTAGTTTCGTCTACGGAATTCTACATCTTCAGTTCAGCACACCATTGTGGTAATGAAGGGAAAGTCACCACATTTACAAGCCGAGTGCACGTAGCTTATCCCACCTCGTTAGAGAAAAAACTTACCTGTATTTGAATTAATGAACGGGAACAGAGAAGACCAAATTTTATTACACATTTATTATACAATTATATAATTTATATTATATACATTACCACATTTCCTGCACTTTTCATCACAAATTTGCTGAGGTCATAACCTTGTACTTACCATTACCTTACAACCTTAAGGATGGTGGTCTACAACACCTCTAGATTGATGGAGAAAACGAAAAGTTTCGTTTTACTATTAAGACCACAGAATTACGGTAATTCCACTTCACTACCACTAACTACTAGTTATTTTACTTGTTGATTTTCACGGCTAAGATTTTCATCCTCTGAGCGAAGCCATACAATAATCGTCCTTATCTACTCTGAGCATTGGATAGCCTCCTGATGATCAAGATTGCTGTTTTGGTTGTCCGTTTCCCTTGTTACTGGTGCGCCTCACTGCACACCTTACATGAGTGCCTTCCACAGTATTAGGGACAGCTGCTGGGCCTCACTGTAGCTACTTCTGGGACGGTTGCCAATCTTCCTCGTATTCCCTCATGACCACAGCGCCAAACCGACTCCCGCCATCAGGCCGAAACGCACAAACATTTCTGACAAAATTGAGACAACCGCTTTCGCGTCAGTTTTGACACCAAGTGAATTTATACGACAATTACGCTCAAGATGCTTGGTTTTTCGTTCATGGATTGAACAGAAGCAACCAACGATGGTTGCTACTGCCCAATCCATGAAGTCCCCCCCACCACGGAAAGGTAACCAAGCTTCGGGGGGGATGGGTGTTTACCCTGACGCCAACGGAGAAACTCAATATTAGTGCAGAGATCTTTTCCTCGGTAAAGAAAGTGTAGCCGGACTCCGCCCTCATGAGGTTACTGCACGACATCAAAGATCACCCTTTGTTAGGCTGTGCTATAGGCAGCAGAGCTCCGTCAAAGATCTCACTCCATAAGTGAACTTATATATATTCCTTTTTTAACATTTTGTCTTGTCTATAAGGAACTCATCAGTTCTTCTCCAGTGAAAGCAAAAAATCTTCGAGAAATTGATTTGTCTTCTCAATATCAGGATCTTGTGGCTCTGTGTGGAGGACGGTGCTGGTGGGCTGTGTGTCTGGCTGTGTCTGGGAAGCGGGGCTGGTGGTCTCTGTGACTTGCTGTGTCTGGGAAGCGGGGCTGGTGGTCTCTGTGACTTGCTGTGTCTGGGAAGCGGGGCTGGTGGTCTCTGTGACTGGCTGTGTCAGGGAAGCGGGGCTGGTGGTCTCTGTGACTGGCTGTGTCTGGAGATCAGAGGAAGTCTTGGGTATAAATTTCAATATACTGTGAGCGATATCGTCTCTCAACCGATTCCTCTCGATCTTCTCTTGCACGGCCTTCATGATACGTTTGGGCGGCTTTCTCCATTTTCTTTGCATTTCAGTTGGTGATCCTGCGCCATCGAGCCACATGATACCAGAATAGTATCGTTCCTGTTTCCCAACGGGTCCAATCTTGGTGTCACACATGATGCCGAGTGAGCCCAAATGGCGGCCTATGTTTACGTTGGAAGCCACGGGCTCGTTATGTATCTTGCAGTAACTTTCATACCGTTGCTGCAGCTCTTTCCTGCTGATAAGGTACCGCTTCATAGTAATAGTCTTTCCCTTCATTTGAACGAAGGTATTCATGAAACTAACAAAGGAAGCCTTTCCTTTGTAATCCCGTTTGTAGTAACAGAAAGCCATTGAAGACGTGGATTGGGTCAGGCGAAGTTACACAGACTAACAAGATAGTCCTATAATCAATGGTCCTGTATCAGCACTGAACTCGAAATACGTTAGAGCGACGATTTCAACCCAGGGCTGGAGGGCCAATTGATGATATTCTCACGTCTTGCTCAACCAAGTAACCTCGGTTAGACCTTGTTTATATTTTGATATAGTAAAGTTAATGTAGTGACGTTTGATGTTTCTATTTTTATGTAAGATGCAATGTAGTTTATTTAAGGTTCACCTTTCAGATGGGTTCCTGACATATAAGGACTATAAGGATGTAGTGAAGATGGCCTTTCACCAAAAAATACGCTAGTGATATTGAAAATATGATGATTATGAAGAAGTAGTGAAGATGGCTTTTAACAGGATAGAGGCCAATGATACTGAAAATGAGATAAGTATAAGGATGTAGTGAAGATAGTCTTTGACCAAGATAAACGTCATCGATGATGAAAACAAGATGACTGTGAAGTTGTAGTGAAAATAACCTTAAACCACAGAAAAGCCATTGATATTCAAAATGATTGTGAAGATGTAGTGAAGATGGCGCTTGACCATGATAAACGCCAGTGATGTTGAAAATAGCATCTAAATAAGCCAAAATAAACAACTAACAATCAAATCAAATAATTAATTCAAAAGCTAAGGTAAGCAACCCGAAATAAAGTCTCAGAAAGTCCAACAAATAACACCTAAACGAAAAAAAATTAAACAAAGGAATTAGATGGAATATTTCCTATGTATGTCCATTATTGTGTTTATATATAATATAATATAATATAATATATATATATATATATATATATATATATATATATATATATATATATATATATATATATATATATATATATCCATATATATGGATAGGGTTGTGCGCAGGAGGGTGGATGTGCTGGAAATGAGATGTTTGAGGACAAATGTGTGGTGTGAGGTGGTTTGATCGAGTAAGTAACGTAAGGGTAAGAGAGATGTGTGGAAATAAAAAGAGCGTGGTTGAGAGAGCAGAAGAGGGTGTTTTGAAATGGTTTGGGCACATGGAGAGAATGAGTGAGGAAAGATTGACCAAGAGGATATATGTGTCGGAGGTGGAGGGAACGAGGAGAAGAGGGAGACCAAATTGGAGGTGGAGAGATGGAGTGAAAAAGATTTTGTGTGATCGGGGCCTGAACATGCAGGAGGGTGAGGGGAGGGCAGGGAATAGAGTGAATTGGAGCGATGTGGTATACCGGGGTTGACGTGCTGTCAGTGGATTGAATCAGGGCATGCGAAGCGTCTGGGGTAAACCATGGAAAGCTGTGTAGGTATGTATATTTGCGTGTGTGGACGTGTATGTATATACATGTGTATGGGGGTGGGTTGGGCCATTTCTTTCGTCTGTTTCCTTGCGCTACCTCGCAAACGCGGGAGACAGCGACAAAGCAAAAAAAAAAAAAAGAAATATATATATATATATATATATATATATATATATATATATATATATATATATATATATATATATATATATATATATATATATATAATCCCTGGGGATAGGGGAGAAAGAATAGTTCCCAAGTATTCCCTGCGAGTAAAAGGGAAGGGAGTGGGGGTGCTGGAAATCCTCCTATCTCGTTTTTTCTTTTTTTTTTAATTTTCCAAGAGAAGGAAGAGAGAAGGGGACCAGTTGAGGATATTCCCGCAAAGGCTTAGTCCTCTATTCTTAACGCTACCTTGCTAACGCGGGAAATGGCGAATAGTATGAAAGAAAAAAAAAAAGATATTTATATAAAGTATGAATAAATGTGGCGGGGTGGCGACGAGAATGAATAAAAGCAGTAAGTATGAAGTATGTACATGTGTATATATGTATATGTATGTGTATGTATGAATATGTATAGGTTGAAATGCATAGGTATGTATATGGGCGTTTCTGCATGTGTATGTGTATGTGGGAGGGTTGGCACATTCTCTCATGTGATTTCTTTCGCTGCCTCGCTAACGCGAGAAATTATAAGTAAATAAAGTATACAAGTAATGGGAGTGTGTATTTGTGGTAGTAGTGGGTGGGTGTGTTAAGCGTGGAAAGGAAGGCCTGTTAAAGTCCTTTTTTGTAGACTGGAGGTTTGAAAACGGGGTTTAACGGGCCTCGGTGCCTCTATATATGGTGGAATACGTGCTTGCCATTGGTTGACAATGATCTACCAATGAGAGGGCTGCATTTGATATAGTTTGATAAGTTGTAAGGGTGAAATTCCTATGTATCGTTTGGGTTAAGCATCAGTAATTAGGTAATGTCGTCTTCGGTGGTGCGAGCGCGTTTTATGCACTAGCAGACACAAACTCCCTCCCTGTTGGCTGAAGGAAAGCCATAAGCTCCGCCCACCCTGCCTCACTTGATCCAGATGAAGGTTGAAAGGCAATTTTATACAATTATCTCTATGTATATATGGAAAAAGGTAAAATATAATGGTGTCATAAGATAGAGCTTGCTGTGTGGTCTATGTTCCATAAGATACATACAAATAAAATGCATATTTCACAAAAAGTACACGATGATAGGCACAGAAGGTACAACTGCTACTTTAACGTCCATCTGACCCGGTATATATAAGAATGTTCCTATGTATACATCATCTTTTCTAGCCATTCGAGAAGGTTCTTGCTGCTCCTGTCTCGGCCACGTGTTAACCACGTGGTTGATGGAGGATTAACCGCCAGATCCCACGAAGAGAGAAGACAGAAGAGAGAAGACAGAAGAAAGAAGAAAGAAGTGGATTGTAACGTTGCCTCCCGCGTTGGTCCTTCCCGCGGGAGACCGTTACGGTGACGACGCCGGCAGGCTGTTCCCTCACCACCCTCGCTGCTCCCCACACCCCCACATTGCCTCCAGTCCATCTTCACATCCCTTTTTTATTTTTTATCTTTTATCATCCATCTTCCATCTCTCGACCGTTTGGCTTGAGCAATCTCTACCCCAGCTTCCCCACCCCATTCTGGAAAACTCATTTTCCTGAGGAGTGGAGGCTGGAGTGGACCTGTTCTCACCTGACGGGGTGGAGACCCTCACACTATCTCTTACCTCTCCCCTACCTTGGACCGTCGAGCGTCCCTCACTCACGTTTTCTCGCACTAGGACACTGATGCCACCAACATGCCGCCCGACATACGTCTAAAATCCCTCAAAACTGATTGTCTCCCTCCTTCCACGTTCGAACTCCTGTCCATCGTCTTTAAGACCACTGAGATCCGTCCTACTAGGGTCATTCAATTCCCCTCGAACAAATACCAGTTTAAGATTTGCTTGGGCAAAGATAGTGATTTAGATAGAATCCTATCTAAGCCTCTCCTTGATGAACTAGCTAAAAAAACTACCAAAAAACTACCAAATCGTTCAGGACCGCTGCCCCCTTCAAGCTAGATGTACTATTATTGCCTACAATGTTGATGAATCTATCTTGTCCCTCAGCCCTTCGGAGATTGTTGAAGCCATCAATGGCGAAAACAATGACGTTAATGTCATCAACGTCTATAAACCGAATAACTCCAGATCAATAAAGATACAATGATCAAACCCGACCGAGGCCGATCGCCTGCTCTCCCGGGGAGTCCTGTTCCCCATGATCTCTGTGCCAGCAAAATCCCTGAAGAAAGATGAACATCTCGACGTACAACAATGTTTCAAATGTCTGAAATACCGACATGAGACTAAGAACTGTAAAGAACCCCACCAAACCTGTAGTCAATGCGCGGAAACTGGTCATGGTTTTCGTGAGTGCAAGGCTCAGGCAGCGAAGTGTGTCAACTGTAAAGGTAGACATGTTGCTGTATCTGGGCTGTGCCCACGTAAAAAGGAGCAACTCCGCGCAGTGCGTCAGGCACAAAAAACCAACTCACCTCCTTCCACAGACCCTCACCTCTAAGCAACAGTTGCTGCTGCTGCTCCTCCCCTGCCACCCAAGCTTCTCCTATCCCAACTACTAATTCTTCAGACCTCCTCACCCTACAAGGTAGGATGCATGCGTGCTACCTAAAAGCGTTGTTCCTGAGCGGGGAAGATAAGTCGGAATTCATCAGAATTTTCGATTTGCTGCTTGCTCATAACAACCTACCCAATGTACGAACTCCACCTGAACTCCTCAGCTCCCCCGCCAACAACCATCCCTCACCGACCCCTGTCTCGTCCGCCACCCTGTCCCCTAACGAAAACGTATCCCAGGAGACCCCCAGTAACACTTCCAACTCTCCCCCAACTACTCAACCTGTCACCCTCCCAACTTCCAATACCCCCTCCGCACCCCTAACACAACTCCATCCACAACCCCCCCAACCCAACACCAGCAATCCTACTGTCTCTCCAAATACCGATTCCTCTCCCACCCCCACCGTCCCAACTTCCACCACCACGACAGTTCCCCACGAACCTCCACTCACCAATCCCCCCCTCCCCCTTCCCCCTCCCTCCGTCCCGCGCCTAACCCTCCAAGAGGAGCCCCAGCACCTGACCTTGCCGACACACCAGACAACCCACCAACGGTCATCCTCGACCTTCAACTCGTCGACAATGATCCTCTCCCCTCCCCTCTCCCCTCTCCTGACCCCTCACCAGATAGATCCCGACCCACAACTAGAAACATGATACACGTGAAACACTCAAACGGTGCGTCAACGGCCTTCATCGACAACAGACACAGAAGGCCAATAAACTTCCATAAGTCGTAAAATGCTAAAAATCTTATAGTTTAACGTGCGCAGCTATAACAATGGCCGTCATCTGATTGCCACTCTCCTCGAAGAGAAAAAAAACCCGATGTTGTGATACTTAACATCACATGTATCACCAACGGATACAAAATTAGACATTACGGGTATACATCACGACAGTCTCCAGACAGTAGACACGAGGGAGTCGCCATTCTCAAACGCAACACCATCGAACACGATTACCTCGCCATCTCATGGCAATTCGAATACTTTCTAGCAGTTAAGATAAACACAATACACGGCTTCATTATCTTCTGCACCGTACACACAGGCGACCCCAGGCCGCACACCCAGACTGCACACACAGGCGACCCCAGGCCGCACACCCAGGCCGCACAACCAGGCAACCTCAGGCCGCATACCCAGGCGGCCCCAGGCCGCACACCCAGGCCGCACACCCAGGCGACCCCAGGCCGCACACACAGGCGACCCCAGGCCGCACACACAGGCCGCATACCCAGACGACCCCAGGCCGCACACCCAGGCTGCACACCCAAGCAGCACACCCGGGCTGCACACACAGGCCGCACACCCAAGCCGCACACACAGGCGACCCCAGGCCGCACACCCAGGCCGCACACCCAGGCTGCACACCCAGGCCGCCACACACAGGCCGCACACCCAAGCCGCACACACAGGCGACCCCAGGCCGCACACCCAAGCCTCACACACAGGCGACCCAAGGCCGCACACCCAAGCAGCACACCCGGGCTGCACACACAGGCCGCACACCCAAGCCGCACACACAGGCGACCCCAGGCCGCACACCCAGGCCGCACACCCAGGCTGCACACCCAGGCCGCCACACCCAGGCTGCACACCCAGGCCGCACACACAGGCGACCCCAGGCCGCACAGCCACGCCGCACACACGGGAGACTCCAGGCCGCACACCCAGGCCGCACACCCAAGCCGCACACCCAGACGACCCCAGGCCGCACACACAGACGACCCCAGGCCGCACACGCAGGCCGCACACCCAGACGACCCAAGGCCGCACACACAGACGACCCCAGGCCGCACACGCAGGCCGCACACCCAGGCAGCACACCCAGGCCGCACAACCAGGCCGCACACCCAGGCACCCTCAGGCAGCATACCCAGGCGACCCCAGGCCGCACACCCAGGCCGCACACCCAGGCGACCCCAGGCCGCACACACAGGCCGCACACCCAGGCCGCACACCCAGGCGACCCCAGGCCGCACACACAGGCCGCACACCCAGACCACCCCAGGTCGTTTCTGGTGTGGGGACAAACTGAACAGTGGTAGAAGTTGGTTGAGTGACATTGTTTGGGATTTGAGGAGTGTTGTCTGTTGTGGTACCGGGATGATCATGTTCAGAATACTGTAAAACTTTCAAGTGGTCCTCATGTTCTTCACGAATGTCACCTGTATTTAGATGTCAAACCCTAAACTTATGTCCCTTTAATGAGCTAAGACTCTATAGGGACCAGAAAATTTTGGGTCAAGTTTAGGAACATCACTTCTAGTGTTAAATTTCTGCACCATTACCAAGAGTCCGGGAGCCACCTTTGATGGTTTCGTGGATTTATCAGCCTGGTTCGTGAAGGTTGTAGTGGCTTCACCTAGATTTTCCTTGATCCTTTGATGAATCAATTGAGTCGTGCGATATTTTTCCGCAACAACTGATTTCTGGACCGCTGGACATGAAGGAGGGGACGCTATTATGTCATACGGCAACACTTTATCAAAACCGTGTAAGGCGTGGAAGGGTGTGTCTCCAATTGACTGAGTTTAATGAACATTGGACATCAGACAGGTATTCATCCCATTCATCATGATCAAAATTAATGTTGGTGGGAAGACACTGGAGGATCTTACGGTTCAACCTTTCTGCCAGGCCATTCGAGGCTGGGTGTTGTGCCATTATATTACATTTACTTATGTTATACAATTTACAGAGTTCTTCTAATAATGAGTTATTAAATTCCCCTCCATTATCTGTGACTAAAATCTTCGGCGCATTATGTCTGTCTAAGATATGTTTTTTGAACGCCATAGCGACAGTGGCTGCGTCTTTATTTTGAACTGGACTAATTCACAATATTTCGTGAAGGCATCAGTAATTACTAAAATGTATCTGTAGCCTGCCATGGACCTAGGAAAACCTCCTAATATGTCCATATGAACTCTTTCCCATGGGTATGCAGGAAAAGGATATTCAACACAGTCTGCTGGGTAGTGGGACTTCCCTTATGAGTGTTACAGGTTTGGCACCTCAAAATATGATCTGTAATGTTTTCTATGTATCTTGGCCAAAAATACCTCAAACGAGTTTGCTTATAGCATTTATCTGCGCCTGGGTGTGCGGCCTGGGTTGAATCATGTGCTAACTTCAAGAAATCCTGTACTAATGATGTTGGAATTATTGTTTGTTTAACAACACGGGCGAGCACTCCTAATTTCGCGTCCCTGCACAAGACTCCCCCACTGTGCTAAATACAATTCTCTGACTGGGACAACTGTTTTAGCATCCAAGGAAGATCTTATACGCTCTAGGAATTCTATGACAGGACCTCAGACTGGGTCATCCCGTTGATGCTGTCTCAACCTCTCTACATCAAAATATACGAGGCTATTATTTACAGTAACTACACCCACTCTGCGGGAAAGCGCGTCTGCAGCTACATTGGATGAGCCAGAAACAAAACGAAAATCTGGGTCAAATGCTTGTGTACTTAAAAATCATCTTTGAAACTTTCCTGTAGGTTCTTGTCTTTGAGAAATACCTAACAGTGCTCTGTGATCTGTATAAACTGTAATAGGGTAACCATATATGTATTCCTTAAAATGTTTGAGTGCCCAAATAACTGCAAGGCCTTCTAACTCAGTTACTGAGTATTTCGATTCCGTCTTTGAACATGAATGGCTCGCATAGGCTATGGGAAAAAGTCTACCCTTATTTGACTCCTGCATAAGTACATCTACAAAAACCTGTTTAAAAGCATCTGTTGTGTGCAAAATGAAGGATTTCCCGAAGTTGGGAAATCGAAGGGTAGGCACCTCGATCAAGTATTGTTTGAATAAGTTAAATGCACTGTAGACCACTGGAATGTAACTTCCTGTTTCAGAAATGAAGTGAGGGGGTTTGTGATCTTCGCGAAATTAGCGATAAATCTTCGATAATATCTTGCTGAACTAAGGAAGGATTTGACCTTGTTTGTTGTGGAAGGGACTGGCCATTCTACAATTGTTTTGACTTTATATGCATTAGGTTGAATACTGTTTTCATCAACGGTGTGACCTAAGTAATCAATTCTTGTTTGTAGAAAGGAACATCTGGATAACTTGACTTTTAGATTCGCATCCTTAAGTCGTAGAAATACTCTCTCAAGATTTTTGAAATGAGAAGCAATATCTGGAGACATGACAATTATATCATCAAGATAAACCAATACTTCTTTGCCCAACATGTGACGACAAATGTTAGTCATTAACCTTGAGAAGGTGATCACCGGTGAGGAATGAAGACCGAAGGGCATGATGCATATGAACTGCCAATGACCATCTGGCGTACTGAACACAGTCAGGGGGCGGCTTTCCTCTGACAAGGGAATCTGCCAAAATCCGCTCAATAAATCCAAAGTTGAAAATACCTTATTGTTACCGAGGCTATGAAGAAGCTCTGATACCACTGGTAATGGGAAACCATCTTTCAAAGTGACCTTGTTGTTGAGTTTTCTAAAATCTATGACTGGTCTAAAAGTTCCGTCCTTTTTCGGAACGATCAGAAGTGGTGAATTCCATGGTGATCGTGATTCCTCTATAACCTTATCTTTCAACATGTCCTGAACAAGTTTGTTTGCTATGTCTCTGTGCGCGTGTGTCAATCGATAGGCTGGGACGTAAATGGGACGTGTGTTTTTTCTCTAAGTTAATAATGTGAACATCCAAATGAGTTCTACCGAGTGGTTGTCCTGATAAGGCAATAGTAGACCTATACTGGTTAAGTAAGTCTGTTAACTGGTCAACATGCTTGGTTAATCCTACCTTGGATATCATGTCAGGGGTGATGGTGGGGAGCTGACTCGAGCCGTGCACTGCTGAGTCAGGGGTAGGAGGAGTAGGTGGTGGTGGGTTAATGGAATGTGAGACTAGACGGATGGTAAACTCATGCAACTCCTTGTCTTGAATTCCGGACTTCAAAACGGAGAATTCCACCAGCTTAGTCCCTCTACGGAGACGGACAGGAGTGGGTCTCGTATTGGCAATGTATATGGTGACCTCTCCATCTGGGGTCTCATGAATAGAGGCGTCCATCATGGATAGTCGTGTGACAGTTAGTGAGGAAGGTTCAGCAACTACTCTTAGTGCAAGATCACCCTGACTATGTCTGAGTCCATGATCATTCATCCATGTTCGAGAAAGTGAGAGAGGAACCTTCGTTAATGTGTTACTATGCAGAGTCATGTTGGTTCTCAGTTTACCAGGGCAATGATGAGTAGAAAAGTAAAAAGGATGCGTATTGTCTACCGTGAAGCAGGACGTGGGAGCAGATGTATTAATGACACTGACTGAGTGAGAACTCTTCTCTGACAATGGCAGGAACGTATTATCAACACAAACCACATGATAAATAGGACAGATCTTATGTTGTGCCACACATAGAGTGGCGTCCTAGTAACAAGTTAGCAGGAAACGTTACACCACGAACAATGTAAGGGGTGACGGTCATGACCGAGTCGCCTATGTGAATGTTCATTTTAATAGTGCCCCTTACGTCGAGATTTTCATTTGAGATACTTTGAAGGGATGGGTAAAAGTCTGAGCATTGAACAAGTTGAGTGCGCCCATTAATGGTTGAATAAAATCATAATGAATGACATCTGCTTCCGTGCTGCTGTCTAGAAAGATTGTGATTGTCTTATCCTGGAAAGAACCCACTAAATCGAAACTTGTAATGTGAGAAAATGGCGAAGAACGAAAACGTCTTAAGAGTTCCTTATGTGATGGGGTCTTGTCCTGAGCGAGAGATTGTCATTGTTGATAATGACATGATGAACCTGTGTTAGGTGACGTCTGTCTAGCTAATGCTCGACATTCCGCTGAAGTGTGTCTAGCGTTGCTATGATATGAACACCTGCTTGGTGGTGTTGGGCGCGAGCGGGTGAAGGTCAGCCTGATGTCTGACTGGAGGAAATCATGACTAGGTCGGCAGAATTGTGACGACCGAGGCTGTGATGACATGGGTCGTTGACTGCGTTTGTTGTTCTGGTCGAGGCGTGAGAATGAGTCCCATGTGTAAGGACACACATTTGCTTTATGTCCTGGTTGGCCACACCGGAAGCACGTCACTTTATGTGAGTGTTTGTCATCACTGAATCGCTTTAATTGACCGTGAGATGAATTAGTGTGTTGACCACTAGAATGTTTCGTCACACTTTGGGAAGCCGACACCCTCCCCAGTGTCTTGGTGTTGGAATATCCACCTTTCTTTTGAGTGTAATTCAACACTTTTGTTACTGACCCACAATGATGGGTCGATGTCTTCATTAAGTAACCGCCGAGTTACGTCTGGAGGTCAGGTCCTTGAGAATGAAGGTTATGTGTAATAATCGCATGAGTGTTTGCACATGAGTTTCAGGATTCATCATGGCCGGTATCCAGGGTAAGGATTCATAAGCCTGCCTAACTAATCTCATTCTTCCATGTAAGGTACTCCAGTGATCAGGGACTGACGTATCATCCAAGTATGTTGTGTTAAGAGCACGTTAAAGGATGTGAAGTGAACTATCTGAGAATGATTCCTCACAACCTAATTTAAACAACGTTTTAAATTCCTCCCAAGATGTACAGTTTCCAATGTCATCTGAGTCATAGACAACCCTAGCTTAATTGTTAGGCTGGTGGAAATCAATGAGATTTTTAGCAGCCGATATAAGCGCTCTGTCTCCTGAATCACCATTATGTTCAACAATGTCCTCTGCATTTCTAATCCACCGATCAGAATTTGACAGCTTACCATCAAATAGCTCGTGTGGTTCCCTAGCTTGTTTTAGTGTAAAAACAGTTTTTGTGAAGGAATTGATTGTCCCGAGTTTTTGTGATGTGGAGGTGGCTGTGGAGGTGGGTGTGGTAACGTGTAAGGAGGTTTCTGTGGGTTATCTGAGTTACCAGAATCTGTCAAAACAACTTTGTGTGACGTCGCCATTTTAGAAGGCTGGTTCCGTTTATAATAAGAGATTCTAGGTAAACTCCTAAGTACATATGAACCTTTACGATTACCGCGTGGAATTTCTTGGGACATGTAATACAATCTTACGTAAAGTGTGTAAGTAATAACCCCCCAAAAATATTCAAAATATAATTAACAATATTGACCTAATACAAAATACATAACAT
The DNA here is from genome assembly GCF_036320965.1 of Panulirus ornatus. Lineage (NCBI taxonomy): Eukaryota > Metazoa > Arthropoda > Malacostraca > Decapoda > Palinuridae > Panulirus > Panulirus ornatus. Next base: position 28,409,905 of record NC_092265.1, read on the forward strand.
GAATATTATTTGAAAATATTGTAATGAAATAAAGGCAATGAAAAGCTGGCATAACAGTATAACATATGAATACAAGACTCTGTATATGGGATGTGCACATAATAGTATAACATATCAGTAATGGACTCTATATATGAAAGTAATCATCACTAAAAACAATAGTACCAATGTATGAAAACATAAGAAAGAATATATGCAAGAATAACTGAAAACTTATATTAATTTGCTAAACTACAAAGATGAATAATCATATTACCCAAAGTATATAGATGTCTATATTTATAGACTAAGAACTAGTATCACACAAAACAAGCATATCTCACAGAGTGAACCATTTTGACATATTTCTTATAAGAATGGGAGATTCGCTCACGAAGACGTCTTGGGTGTAGCGTAGCGAGGTGGAGACGTGTGCAGAGTAGCGGCTCGCTGAGTGTAGCGAGGTGAAGATGTGTGCAGAGTAGCGGCTCGCTGGGTGTAGCGAGGTGAAGATGTGTGCAGAGTAGCGACTCGCTAGCAGGAAAGTTGAGTGAGCGACAAGGGCTGGACCACGCGATGCTGACGTCTGGGATGTCGCCACGGCTGATGATGACGCGTCTCTGGAGCGGTTGACAAGATGACCTCCACGTTGGTGTTGGCAGGATGGCTGACCTTGCTTGACACGTCTGGATGTGATGACAACACTGCACGGCGGTGGCGCTGTCTTGATGCCCTTGCAAGCGACACAGTGTCAGCAATGCAATAAAGGCGTATCTTCAATGCATTGAGGTACGGGTGATGGAGCACGTAGCCGGCCGTGGGTTCCGCCCTTAACGTCCACAGGAGGGAGCACCAGGACTGTGTCAGGTAGGCTTGTATGACTGCTGGCAACACCAGACGTAGAAATATGAAGTAGATGTGACGGTCGTGTGTGGTCACGTGGGTTCTTACGTCACTGCCACCATTTGTAAGGTTGAGTTGAGAGGAAGGAAATCAGGTCTTCTTCGTCTGTGGTACTCAATGAAGATCAGGCGGCCTTTGTAGATTTATTACAACAAAACGTGTACGTCCATCTGTAGTACTCTGGGCTATAGTCTTATGACACACTACGACACACTCTAGTGAACAGTGTGACGATGCTGGCCAGTGTGTCTCCTCAGGTCACACTGGCAGGGGTTATATGGGAGTCCGTCAACACCCATTCAACAACGTGTTCAAATAACAGATCAGCTCTTACGTGTTCAAACATCCTGATTAACAGTAGCCCGTGGGAACAGTGAGCCCGTGGCAACATGCATCTAACTCTATGTAACTCACAGTAAAATGATAATGACAAATACCTAATGAAAAATTAATGGTAGTGTGCGTGAGTCTGACAGCTGTGTCTGGTGATGTAGCCGAAGAGGTGACGTCTGAAGTTGTGACTGATGGAGTAGCCGAAGAGGTGAAGTCTGAAGTTGTGACTGATGGAGGAGCCGAAAAGGTGAAGTCTGAAGTTGTGACAGATGATGTAGCCGAAGAGGTGAAGTCTGAAGTTGTGACTGATGGAGTAGCCGAAGAGGTGAAGTCTGAAGTTGTGACAGATGATGTAGCCGAAGAGGTGAAGTCTGAAGTTGTGACTGATGGAGTAGCCGAAGAGGTGAAGTCTGAAGTTGTGACAGATGATGTAGCCGAAGAGGTGAAGTCTGAAGTTGTGACTGATGATGTAGCCGAAGAGGTGAAGTCTGAAGTTGTGACTGATGATGTAGCCGAAGAGGTGAAGTCTGAAGTTGTGACTGATGGAGTAGCCGAAGAGGTGAAGTCTGAAGTTGTGACAGATGATGTAGCCGAAGAGGTGAAGTCTGAAGTTGTGACTGATGATGTAGCCGAAGAGGTGAAGTCTGAAGTTGTGACTGATGATGTAGCCGAAGAGGTGAAGTCTGAAGTTGTGACAGATGATGTAGCCGAAGAGGTGAAGTCTGAAGTTGTGACTGATGATGTAGCCGAAGAGGTGAAGTCTGAAGTTGTGACTGATGGAGTAGCCGAAGAGGTGAAGTCTGAAGTTGTGACAGATGATGTAGCCGAAGAGGTGAAGTCTGAAGTTGTGACTGATGATGTAGCCGAAGAGGTGAAGTCTGAAGTTGTGACTGATGATGTAGCCGAAGAGGTGAAGTCTGAAGTTGTGACTGATGGAGTAGCCGAAGAGGTGAAGTCTGAAGTTGTGACAGATGATGTAGCCGAAGAGGTGAAGTCTGAAGTTGTGACTGATGGAGTAGCCGAAGAGGTGAAGTCTGAAGTTGTGACAGATGATGTAGCCGAAGAGGTGAAGTCTGAAGTTGTGACTGATGATGTAGCCGAAGAGGTGAAGTCTGAAGTTGTGACTGATGATGTAGCCGAAGAGGTGAAGTCTGAAGTTGTGACTGATGATGTAGCCGAAGAGGTGAAGTCTGAAGTTGTGACAGATGATGTAGCCGAAGAGGTGAAGTCTGAAGTTGTGACTGATGATGTAGCCGAAGAGGTGAAGTCTGAAGTTGTGACTGATGATGTGGCCGAAAAGGTGAAGTCTGAAGTTGTGACTGATGATGTAGCCGAAGAGGTGAAGTCTGAAGTTGTGACAGATGATGTAGCCGAAGAGGTGAAGTCTGAAGTTGTGACTGATGGAGTAGCCGAAGAGGTGAAGTCTGAAGTTGTGACAGTTGATGTAGCCGAAGAGATGAAGTCTGAAGTTGTGACAGATGATGTAGCCGAAGAGGTGAAGTCTGAAGTTGTGACTGATGATGTAGCCGAAGAGGTGAAGTCTGAAGTTGTGACTGATGGAGTAGCCGAAGAGGTGAAGTCTGAAGTTGTGACAGATGATGTAGCCGAAGAGGTGAAGTCTGAAGTTGTGACTGATGATGTAGCCGAAGAGGTGAAGTCTGAAGTTGTGACAGATGATGTAGCCGAAGAGGTGAAGTCTGAAGTTGTGACTGATGATGTAGCCGAAGAGGTGAAGTCTGAAGTTGTGACTGATGATGTAGCCGAAGAGGTGAAGTCTGAAGTTGTGACTGATGGAGTAGCCGAAGAGGTGAAGTCTGAAGTTGTGACAGATGATGTAGCCGAAGAGGTGAAGTCTGAAGTTGTGACTGATGATGTAGCCGAAGAGGTGAAGTCTGAAGTTGTGACTGATGATGTAGCCGAAGAGGTGAAGTCTGAAGTTGTGACTGATGGAGTAGCCGAAGAGGTGAAGTCTGAAGTTGTGACAGATGATGTAGCCGAAGAGGTGAAGTCTGAAGTTGTGACTGATGGAGTAGCCGAAGAGGTGAAGTCTGAAGTTGTGACAGATGATGTAGCCGAAGAGGTGAAGTCTGAAGTTGTGACAGATGATGTAGCCGAAGAGGTGAAGTCTGAAGTTGTGACTGATGATGTAGCCGAAGAGGTGAAGTCTGAAGTTGTGACTGATGATGTAGCCGAAGAGGTGAAGTCTGAAGTTGTGACAGATGATGTAGCCGAAGAGGTGAAGTCTGAAGTTGTGACTGATGATGTAGCCGAAGAGGTGAAGTCTGAAGTTGTGACTGATGATGTAGCCGAAGAGGTGAAGTCTGAAGTTGTGACTGATGATGTAGCCGAAGAGGTGAAGTCTGAAGTTGTGACTGATGATGTAGCCGAAGAGGTGAAGTCTGAAGTTGTGACTGATGATGTAGCCGAAGAGGTGAAGTCTGAAGTTGTGACTGATGATGTAGCCGAAGAGGTGAAGTCTGAAGTTGTGACTGATGATGTAGCCGAAGAGGTGAAGTCTGAAGTTGTGACTGATGATGTAGCCGAAGAGGTGAAGTCTGAAGTTGTGACTGATGGAGTAGCCGAAGAGGTGAAGTCTGAAGTTGTGACTGATGATGTAGCCGAAGAGGTGAAGTCTGAAGTTGTGACTGATGATGTAGCCGAAGAGGTGAAGTCTGAAGTTGTGACTGATGATGTAGCCGAAGAGGTGAAGTCTGAAGTTGTGACTGATGATGTAGCCGAAGAGGTGAAGTCTGAAGTTGTGACTGATGATGTAGCCGAAGAGGTGAAGTCTGAAGTTGTGACTGATGATGTAGCCGAAGAGGTGAAGTCTGAAGTTGTGACTGATGATGTAGCCGAAGAGGTGAAGTCTGAAGTTGTGACTGATGATGTAGCCGAAGAGGTGAAGTCTGAAGTTGTGACTGATGATGTAGCCGAAGAGGTGAAGTCTGAAGTTGTGACTGATGATGTAGCCGAAGAGGTGAAGTCTGAAGTTGTGACTGATGATGTAGCCGAAGAGGTGAAGTCTGAAGTTGTGACTGATGATGTAGCCGAAGAGGTGAAGTCTGAAGTTGTGACTGATGATGTAGCCGAAGAGGTGAAGTCTGAAGTTGTGACTGATGATGTAGCCGAAGAGGTGAAGTCTGAAGTTGTGACTGATGATGTAGCCGAAGAGGTGAAGTCTGAAGTTGTGACTGATGATGTAGCCGAAGAGGTGAAGTCTGAAGTTGTGACTGATGGAGTAGCCGAAGAGGTGAAGTCTGAAGTTGTGACTGATGATGTAGCCGAAGAGGTGAAGTCTGAAGTTGTGACTGATGATGTAGCCGAAGAGGTGAAGTCTGAAGTTGTGACTGATGATGTAGCCGAAGAGGTGAAGTCTGAAGTTGTGACTGATGATGTAGCCGAAGAGGTGAAGTCTGAAGTTGTGACTGATGGAGTAGCCGAAGAGGTGAAGTCTGAAGTTGTGACTGATGATGTAGCCGAAGAGGTGAAGTCTGAAGTTGTGACTGATGATGTAGCCGAAGAGGTGAAGTCTGAAGTTGTGACTGATGATGTAGCCGAAGAGGTGAAGTCTGAAGTTGTGACTGATGATGTAGCCGAAGAGGTGAAGTCTGAAGTTGTGACTGATGATGTAGCCGAAGAGGTGAAGTCTGAAGTTGTGACTGATGATGTAGCCGAAGAGGTGAAGTCTGAAGTTGTGACTGATGATGTAGCCGAAGAGGTGAAGTCTGAAGTTGTGACTGATGATGTAGCCGAAGAGGTGAAGTCTGAAGTTGTGACTGATGATGTAGCCGAAGAGGTGAAGTCTGAAGTTGTGACTGATGATGTAGCCGAAGAGGTGAAGTCTGAAGTTGTGACTGATGATGTAGCCGAAGAGGTGAAGTCTGAAGTTGTGACTGATGATGTAGCCGAAGAGGTGAAGTCTGAAGTTGTGACTGATGATGTAGCCGAAGAGGTGAAGTCTGAAGTTGTGACTGATGATGTAGCCGAAGAGGTGAAGTCTGAAGTTGTGACTGATGATGTAGCCGAAGAGGTGAAGTCTGAAGTTGTGACTGATGATGTAGCCGAAGAGGTGAAGTCTGAAGTTGTGACTGATGATGTAGCCGAAAGGTGAAGTCTGAAGTGTGACTGATGATAGCGAAATGAATCTGAAGTTGATGACTCGATGATGACCGAAGAGGTGAAGTCTGAAGTTGTGACAGATGATGTAGCCGAAGAGTGTGAAGTCTGAAGTGGCTGATGACAGATGATGTAGCCGAAGAGGTGAAGTCTGAAGTTGTGACAGATGATGTACCGAAGAGGTGAAGTCTGAAGTTGACAACATGCCGAAGAGGCATGAAGTCGAATTGTGACTGATGATAGCGAGGTGACAGTCTGATGTCGATGCTGTGACCCAAAGGTAAGTCTGAAGCTGTCATGGCTATATGCCATTGCGAAGTCGAATTCGCGACTATGATGATATCATCCATGGGCTATAATCCACCATACAGTCATCCAATGGCTAATCCACTCATGTACAGTCAATCCATGGCTATATCCCACCATATACAGTCATCCATGGCTATATCCACCATGACAGTCATCCATGGCTATATCCACCATGACAGTCATCCATGGCTATATCCACCATGAACAGTCATCCATGGCTATATCCACCATGGACAGTCATCCATGGCTATATCCACCATGGACAGTCATCCATGGCTATATCCCACCATGACAGTCATCCATGGCTATATCCACCATGGACAGTCATCCATGGCTATATCCACCATGACAGTCATCCATGGCTATATCCACCATGGACAGTCATCCATGGCTATATCCACCATGAACAGTCATCCATGGCTATATCCACCATGGACAGTCATCCATGGCTATATCCACCATGACAGTCATCCATGGCTATATCCACCATGACAGTCATCCATGGCTATATCCCACCATGGACAGTCATCCATGGCTATATCCACCATGGACAGTCATCCATGGCTATATCCACCATGGACAGTCATCCATGGCTATATCCACCATGGACAGTCATCCATGGCTATATCCACCATGGACAGTCATCCATGGCTATATCCACCATGGACAGTCATCCATGGCTATATCCACCATGGACAGTCATCCATGGCTATATCCACCATGGACAGTCATCCATGGCTATATCCACCATGAACAGTCATCCATGGCTATATCCACCATGGACAGTCATCCATGGCTATATCCACCATGGACAGTCATCCATGGCTATATCCACCATGGACAGTCATCCATGGCTATATCCCACCATGGACAGTCATCCATGGCTATATCCACCATGGACAGTCATCCATGGCTATATCCCACCATATACAGTCATCCATGGCTATATCCCACCATGGACAGTCATCCATGGCTATATCCACCATGGACAGTCAGTCATCCATGGTAAAATGCCTTTGTCAGTGGCGAGGGAGGATGACATGGTCAGGGTGTAGTGTCGGGGCCCCAGTGGGGGATGGGGGCCCCACAAGAGGTCATGATAATCATAATGATAATTATGATATTGATATTAATGATAATAATATCATTAATGATAATGAAAAGACTAATGATATCAATAACATATTGATATATATGTATATATGGTGAATGATGATAATAATAGTATTAATAATAATAATAATATCAATAATATCGGGAATGATGGTAATAAAAATGATAACAATTGATAATAATGATAATAGATAATGATTATGATATCAGTGATGATATTTATGATAATAGTAATGGCGAGGTAGCGCCCGGAAAACTGACAAAAAAGGCCACCACATTCGTTCGCACTCAGTCTCTTAGCTGTCATGTGTAATGCACCGAAACCACAGCTCCCTATCCACATCCATGCCCCACAGACCTTTCCATGGTTTACCACAGGCATTTCACATACCCTAGTTCAATCCATTGACAGCAGGACGCCCTTGCTGATGGTGTATTTGTACTGGAAAGCAACATTACAAGAACTGTTTGTTAAGAACATGTCTTAGATGAGCTAAGTTGGGAGAATAGGACAACACTAAACCTTTCGATTTATCCTTATTTGTCACATATTTGTTACCAGAAGCATAAAATGTCTTCCTAGCTTTCCAGTAAGCTTTATTGTGAGAGAGGAAGAATTGTGTTTTTCATGCCTTTAACTTTTACACATTCATAACCCACTGACTCTCGTGAGCAATTAAGGTTGCGCCACAATCAGAAGCAGGGTAGGTGATGGAGTGAGGGCTTCTTCGACGAGACTGTACTCTTACACTCGTCGACTGATGATGGCATACAGCTGCACCCAAGGGTTAGTCCGGTAACACCCGCATTGTTCTTCCATCAAATATATATATATATATATATATATATATATATATATATATATATATATATATATATATATATATATATATATATATATATATATATATATCAAATTCTATCCCTATCGATATCAATCGCCTCTCTCTCTCTCTCTCTCTCTCTCTCTCTCTCTCTCTCTCTCTCTCTCTCTCTCTCTCTCTCTCTCTCTCTCTCTCTCTCTCTCTCTCTCTCCTCTCTTCTCTCTCTCCTCTATCAGTCGGTCTCTCTCTCTCTCTCTCTCTCTCTCTCTCTCTCTCTCTCTCTCTCTCTCTCTCTCTCTCTCTCTCTCTCTCTCTCTCTCTCTCTCTCTCTCTCTCTCTCTCTCTCTCTCTCTCTCTCTCTCTCTCTCTCTCTCTCTCTCTCTCGCTTTCTTTCTTCTCTCTCCCTCTTTATATTGATATCAGTCGGTCTCTCTCTCTCTCTCTCTCTCTCTCTCTCTCTCTCTCTCTCTCTCTCTCTCTCTCTCTCTCTCTCTCTCTCTCTCTCTCTCTCTCTCTCTCTCTCTCTCACGCCCTCTGTCTGACTGTCTGTCTGTCTGTTTGTCTTTCGGTTGTAGTGAAGATAAGCATGTAGTGAGGTTGGCCTCAGGTCAAACCCTACAACAGGGTTGTAGTTCCGCTGTGCATTTGTTGAGGGTTGAAGGTGACGTATGATTCAAGGTGTAGTGAAGATGCGTTGAAGGGTGTCTCCTTCTGAAGTGATGACCATGGCTGGCTGTACTAGTGTTGCAGGGGGAAGGATCATATTGCTGCATATTACTCGCGAAATATGGCGGGTTTATAAATCTATCTTCACACTAACGCCCTCTCTAAGTGTGTCTGTGGTTTACATACCTTCCAACCGGCTGTGACATGGCTGGCAAGTCTGCAGTATTTAAAGTTCAGCGCTTGAGAAATAGAAATAATGAATATCATTCGTAGGGAAGTAAAGGGAAGATGTCCATCATCCGCCCGCCACCCGTCCCTTGTAGACGTGTCGCCATCATCACACCTGACGGACCGACAGACAACTCCAGCCACCACCCTGGCCAACACCTCCACCACCACGATCCTGGGAGAAAATGTTCTTCGTTTCCATCGCTTTCCTGTTTAATCATTCCTTGCTATTTCTTCCTTATATCATTCCGACACATGCAGGTCATCGCGAAGTCACAAGCAGATAGCAGACTGGAGAGGCGATACCGGGGAAAACGTTAAATTTCTATGCTTTTTACTTCATGTTTCCATTGAAAGGTACTTCAGTTTCTCCAAAACTTGGAAACAAGGACCTTTCGCCTAAGAAAATAATAAATCTCTCAATCTACAATTCTATCTATTTATTCATTTATATGATCACTGCACCCTTTATGTTCATCATCTGTTCACTAAACCCTTATGTTCATCATCTGCTAAGCCCTACATCATGTTCATGACTTAATATTCACCACACTATAACGTTAATCATACGCTCTTTACCCACTTATGTTCAATACATCTTCACTACACCCTTTCGTTCATCATATGTTCACCACACATTTACGTGACATGACATGTTCATTACTACCTAATGTTCATTATTTGTTTAATGCACCGTTTTCTTCACCATAAGTTAAGCCCATCCTCACCTTTATCATTGAATGTCCACTACGCTTATGTTCATCTCAAATTCATGACATGTTCGCAACACCTTTGTGTTCCTTATGTCCTTAGGTTTCTATCTTAGCCAGAGTATGTTAACTGTTTCTATCTTAACTACATAACACCACTATATATGTTAACTGTTTCTATCTTTACTAAATACCACCATATTTTTGGCTCAACACGTATATGAAATTGATGGGTCTAGTCAAATCTCATCAAAGGACAATAACATATACCCCTCCTATGGACCGAGTTACTCGAATCGTCGAAACCCGAAGAAGAGCGAGCCACTGGGAGCGTCAACAGGCTATTGCGTGGCGTGGCCGGCACACCGTTCGTCGGGAACGCCGTCGCACTCGTCAGGAGCATGTGGTGGACGAGCGGCAGGCGAGAGTGAACCGCCTTGTTGCTGCCCGCAATGCTGCCGCTCTGCGGGAGAGACTTGCAGCTCGCGGGATACAAATACTAGTCACCTGTGGGGACGTTGTAGACTCCCCCAACACCGTGCAACAACCCACCCCACCAGCAACTGCAGTCGAGGCCCAACTCATCCACCCACCAACTGCATCCCCCCCTCCACTCGTGGCCCAACCCACACCCCCACCAACTACATCCCCCCTTCCAGTCGTGGCCCAACCCACAAACCCACCAATTGCATCCCTCCCTCCACTCGTGGCACAACCCACACATCCATCAACTGAATCCCTCCCTCCAGTCGCGGCCCAACCCACCAGCTCACCAACTGCCTACCCTTCCCTAGACGTGGCCGATCTCAGCTTGGAGGCAGACCTTCAGGACTACATCCTCAGCGAGGACCAGTTAAGGTGGATTCGAATCGTTTCCGATATTGGCGAGGGCGGCAATGGATCAGTTCAGCTCGTTCGCTTCAATTATGAATATAGTGTCCTTAAAACCATGAAGAAAAACGACGCGAGGTACGCTCTCCTTCGCGAAGCTGACATTCAGATCTACCTGTCCGGCGCTGGAGGGGCCCCATTGGTCAAGGGTCTGGCTTTCCATCCAGCAAGACTCCTGATGTCCTACACTGGTCAAAACTACGTCAGCTACTTAGAAAACTGCAGCGGCCAGGAGGTTATTGAGTCTCTCATCTCCATTGGGAAGAGACTTCAAGAAATTCATGATAAGGGGGTCATTCATCTTGACTTCAAGATGAATAATGTTACCGTAACCCAGACCCGCCACCATGGCCCAGTCTTCCATATCATCGACTACGGTCTGAGCAGTTACGCTGGTGACGTGCCTCCTATAACAGGTGACCCAGCGCAATGTCCCTGGATAGCCCCCGAAATCATTGAGGGAGAGCCAGTTGCTCCCGCTAACGACGTCTACTCCTTCGGGTAACTCATTGCCCAATTGGCTGAGGATCAGAAGGACGACGGAGTCCGACACCGCCTGTGCCAGCTTGTCCATCTCGCCACTGATATTGACCAATTCCAGCGCCCCAGTCTGCTTTCTTTGATCCGACACTTGAAGGTCATCGCAAAGTCCCAAACAGATAGCAGAGTGGAGAGGCGACATCGGGGAAAACGTTGAATTTCTATACTCTTTACTTCATTGACCAGTACCCACGCCCCCGCCTGGTTCGAGACTTGAAGGTCATCGCGGAGTCCCAAGCAGATAGTAAACAGTACTGATTGGAGACGGCGTCGGGGAAAACGTTAAATTTCTATACTTTTTACTTCATGTTTACATTGAAATGTACTTTAATTTCTCCAGAACTTGGAAACAAGGACTTTTCGCTTAAGAAAATAATAAACCTCTCAATCTATAATTAGGTTCGGTAAAATGCCATCTGCTGGCTATGTGCGCCTGTTGGGAAATGACCGGTGTAGACCCGGTTGCTCACCAAAGTGAGACGAAGGGTATTCGAGTACATAGTATTCGAATAACGTTATTTCCTATTTTGCCAGGCCCATAGCCTAGTGGTAGCATTCCCTCCTCTTACACAAGGGCGCCGGGTTCGATCCTGGCTGTTGGAGATTTATATGTATTGTATGTATGTATGTATGTATGTATGTATGTAAGATGTAGATAAGTAAAGGAGTAAGTATATATACTCATATAATGAACACTAATGAAAAAATTATCCGCGTGTTACTTAGAAATATCATTTATGAATTAAACTAAAGTATTTTTCAGAGAAAATCTATATTGATATAAAAAAAACAACAAACAATCAAATTTGATAAACTAGAGCTCATTAAATGACAAATAAAGAATATGATATGTGAATTTCAACAATTTTATTAACATCACAAAACGAAATACATAACCCAAATAATATAAATCATCAAAAGTTATAAAAAAGAAGCCCTCTCATGACGTAAGCACTTATATTATCGGCGGAATCCGGTAACACCTCTTGAATAGCATATGCAAGACGGAGTAGAGTGGCTAGGGTCAGAATCATATTCTCCACTTCAACTGACTAATGATATGTTAAGGATAAAGGCAACACAAACCACATACATCGATTGTAAGGATGGAATCAGGGATGAAACATCTATAACTAGAAAGGTTAAAGATACAAAGATGATGAAATACCTTTACCTGGGATCAGTAGCACCTGTGGCAATGGACACACCTTTGTAATGCTTGATCACTTACAACTGATCAACTTTAATACGAAAGTCTTAGGTATTGTCCCTCAGGAAAACTTTTTATGAATATTTATAAAACACATATATATGTTAGATATACACTATCTCTAGAATATATCTTTACCTGGGACGTGTGACACTTGTGTGGATAGACACAGCTTTGTAATGCATGATCCATTACACGAAATGAACTTCACTAACGAAGAGTTATACAACGCGTCGTTGGAGAACATTAATCAAATACCTATACAGAATTTTTATGTTAGATAAGAGGCATTAATTACAAGTGAACATAAGAAATGATGAAAGAAAAGGACGTAGATGTAGATATTTTATTAAGTGATGAAATACTCCTGCCTCAAACTAGCCCCTTTTATTGGATTTTCTGTGGTTTATATTTATAAATGTTTAAATTTAACATCTTTTTATTTCTTCTAACATCTTACGATTTCAGGCTTAAAGACCTTGGTTCTGAACAACCATTATAATGCAACACAATACATATTTATCATAAACAAATCATTTATCACAATAACCATTATGTTTGTACCAGATTCTTTACGTCCTCAATCACGTTTGTTAATATATAAGGAATTTTTCCGCCACATTTCAATACATAACATATATCTACACGTGTGGAAATATATGTTTTATAGATTTTTCCTTATCTTTTTTAATCAAAGTACAAGGTTATGTGTGTGTGTGTGTGTGTGTGTGTGTGTGTGTGTGTGTGTGTGTCTGTGGGAGTGTGTCTATGTGTATGTGTGTGTATGCATGTGTGTGTGTGTCTCTGTATGTGTATGTGTGTGTGTGAGAGCTCATAGAAGTAAAGACAGTATATGATTACAAGGTCAAAAGACGAGACATCACGAGTGTATATCGCTCTCCCGTAATACGCAAATATTACCCCCCCCCCCCCCCACACACACACACACACACACACACACACAGAGCGGCGCCAGGCTGGAGGCGGGGCATCGTGACGTCACAGGCAAGTCCCTCCCCCCGCCAGATCCAAACATGTGTTGTGTCTGGTGATGGCGGTTCAAGATTTCCCACATTTATATTGATCTTTACATTATCATCCACTCCCAAAGTCACCTGGCATTCTTGTGTTTCAACAACAGACGTGATATATGCAACACCAGGCAAACATTGTACCATTATCTGATAGGTTAATTGGTGCAGAATCAAGAACCAGTGAATTTCATCGCCGCCATAAGTAAGTAAGGAAGGTGACTTTAATGATGATAAATACGACCTGGTATGGCTGTGTCTACACACTACCGCCATCTGGTCAACCTGGTACATATGATCATTTAAACTCTGACATTTAAACACAATTTTTCAAAATTACTCCCACAAACGCGAACTTAAAATCCATCCATTCAACTCCGTCATTTATTCAGGAACATTTAGTATTCGAGCGTTATCATTTCAGCTGCGTTATTTGATCAGAGACTTTTAAACTACATTATATAAAGACAAACCTTGAAAGTATGTCATCTAAACGAAAATTTGTGCAAAGCGTCATTGAAACTCAAACTTTTGATCCCGTCAATAACTTTAAAATTCTCTCAAATAACTGCGAACTTTTAAACTCCGTCAAATTGCAGCTGTTTTAGGAAATGTCTCATTTAATTGATAAAAATTATAGTCACTTAATTCAACGATATCCTTTGAAGTCTGTCTTTATATAATGAACCATCAAACTCCGTCTCTGGAAATAAACATAAGCTTTAGTTCAGTTACTGGAAAGGAAGTTTGTACATTCTATTGAATTCCATCACTTAACGCGAACTTTTAAATGCTTCCATTTCCTGGGCCATTCATTCCCTGGCTACCATTCATAATATGGCCTTTTAAACTCTGTGTCTACGATGTTCTGTTCACCGTTGTCCACAGTATCGAGATAGCACCAGGAACATAAGATAATGCTTCATACCCTCACATACATTCCTTACCTGTCATATGTAATGCAACGAAAACACAGCCCACAGTCCACAACCAGGCCCTACAACCCTGTCCGTGGTTTACCCCATTTGATTCATATGTCCTGCTTCAGTTCACTGATAGCAGGTCGTCCCCTGTAAATCACATCGCCCCAGTTCACTTTATCCTATACACGCCTCTCACGTGACCTTGAGCATATTCAGGCCCTGATCACTCAAACTCTTGTTCACTTCCTCCATCCATCTCCAATATGGTCGCCCTAATCTTGTCCTCTACACTTCTGACACATGTATCCTCCTTTAACCTCCCCTCACTCACTCTCTCCAAATGTCTAAACCATTTCAGTACACCTTCTTCAGCTCTGTCAACCATGCTCTATTTATCATCACACATCTCTCTTACCCTATCATTACTTACTGGATCAACCCGCGTCACACCACATGTTGTCCTCAGACATTTCATTTTCAACACATTCACTCTATCATCAAATCTTCCTCATACTGTCTCTACCTTCACCGCCGACTGACATCACTGTTCAAACTCAGGAATGTCTATACCATATTTATTGTACCTGAGCCGCGCCCCAGCCAGGTCCTCCTGACTAACTAGAGCCACACACACACAGAGGCACCAGCTGGACACAATACAGAACACAACACACACAATCCTCCTGGGTCCATCTCACACCACCTACCAAGATGTGCTCATCTGGCTGACCCCGTCCACCCCCTCCCCCCCACCAACACCACCAGCTCACCCCCAGCCCCCTTCACCCCCCCCCCGGTACAATGACCTCCTCTCTCTCTCTCTCTCTCTCTCTCTCTCTCTCTCTCTCTCTCTCTCTCTCTCTCTCTCTCTCTCTCTCTCTCTCTCTCTCTCCTCATCCTCACGGACCGCCGTTCGTCAACACTCGACTTGTACCAATCACAGCTGGAACAGAGAGATATAAGACCAGTCCTATACCTATTATTGTGAACGTCATCAATAATCCAGGAACAAGTACACAAGATAAGCAAGTAAACTGCTGCTCAGTTTTCCACTTATCGACTTAGTTAAGACAAACAAAATATCACCAGGTGTACCACAGTGGTGTGTGCCCGACTGACTCAGTAACATCATTACTGGAACTCCACCAGAGTCTGTGTTGTCGCTTACCCCTCCCCACAGCCGACCGACCGACCCCACATAAATAGCAATTGATAGTTTGAGGAAAATAATGATTCCTGCCTTAAAGGTCAATAGTAAGGAATGGTCGGTCTTCAAGATTATTGCTCTGATGTTAACAAACATGGTCAAGTGAATCTTGTCATTTGTAGTAGAAACGTTAATTCTATTATGGAAGTGAGCAATGGAAGGAGTGATGCAGATTGATCAGGTGGAGGAAGTAGGTGAGGTAAGGTGTGGTGGTCAGTCACACCATTTACATGTTGGTCACAGGAAGAGTTTAGTAAACACTATCGTCTCTCACAAGAATGAACCAGGTTTGTTCTGGAGAAGATAAGAGGGAGGGAGGAAGGCTGCCTAGATGGAAGAGGTCAATTATGGTAAGATTACTGGAATGATTGACATTATTATATTTGATGTAGGAATAATGAGCCTCATAGTTTGCCTGATCTTCGTAACGTTCATCACGATCACTTTATGTAATAACTCACAATGATATATAATCTCCACATCTCACTCCCTCACTCATACTCTAGTTCTTTAATATAACACCAGTGCAAAACAAAATGGCTCACTAACCAAAGATATTAGCACCGTGTGCCTTAATTACTAATTCATCCTCATTCTTAATAAAAATAACAAGAACATTCATCTATCGAGGCTTCTAATGAATCTAATAGTCTATCAATGATGACATTTATATTCATCTTCCTTCAACCTTCTGAAATGTTAATCCTCTTTCATGTGTGATCTTAAAATCAGTTCAGGTTTTGCCACACTAAAACCTTAAATTCATCAACTTGTTATTTTCAACTATTATCTCATTCCAACTGAGTGGAGCAAGGTAACCCTTTTTTATTGAAGGATAAGTTATGAAGGTTCACTTCTCTACTCTCGTCCCAAGCCTCTCTCTCCTGTCCAGCCTGACTCTCGTCCCAAGCCTCTCTCTCCTGTCCTGCCTGACTCTCGTCCGAAGCCTCTCTCACTTGTCCAGCCTGACTCTCATCCCAAGCCTCTCTCTCCTGTCCAGCCTGACTCTCGTCCCAAGCCTCTCTCTCCTGTCCTGCCTGACTCTCGTCCCAAGCCTCTCTCTCCTGTCCAGCCTGACTCTCGTCCCAAGCCTCTCTCTCCTGTCCTGCCTGACTCTCGTCCCAAGCCTCTCTCTCCTGTCCTGCCTGACTCTCGTCCCAAGCCTCTCTCTCCTGTCCTGCCTGACTCTCGTCCCAAGCCTCTCTCTCCTGTCCAGCCTGACTCTCGTCCCAAGCCTCTCTCTCCTGTCCTGCCTGACTCTCGTCCCAAGCCTCCTCCGCCTGTCCTTCCTTTTTCACATAAAGCCTCTCTCTCTTTCAAATCCTCATTCCTCACAAGCCTATCTCATGTTCAGACTCCCTCATCCCAAGCCTCTCTCTCTGGTACAACCCAACTCTCATCCCAAGCCTCTCTCTCTGGTACAACCCAACCCTCATCCCAAGCCTCTCTCTCTGGTACAACCTAATCCTCATCCCAAGCCTCTCTCTCTGGTACAACCCAACCCTCATCCCAAGCCTTTCTCTCCTTCAAAGCCTCACTCTCCGGCCAAACATCTTGTGTTCAGCCTCTCTCATCCCGAGCCTTTCTCTCCTACAAAGCCTCACTCTCATCCCAGGCCTCCCTCTCCCTCCCTCTGCACCAGCAGTATTTAAACATTTTCAGTGTTGCAGGTCCACATGAATTTGGGGAAGAATTAGAGAAATTATGGAACTCTTTATAATGTGTCCCATTATCACAATGTTGCTTGAAATCTTACAATTGCACGTGCCGGGCTACCACAATAACCGCCACCTGATTGCCACTCTCCTGGAGGAGGAGGAAGAAGCCGATGTTGTGATAGTAAACATCACATGATGTATCACTAATGGTCATAAGATCAAACATTATGGCTACACATCCCGACAATCACCAGACTGTGTGTGGCACAGCACGAAGGACGGAGTCGCCCGCCAGTCTTGTACGAAGCACAATACAATATCTCACAACTTCCTGCCGCTTTCAATACTTTCTATCGGTCAAGACACTCGCACTACGTACGTACGTACATACACCGTTCTATTATCCTTTGTAAATCTTCATAACTGGCGTTTTGGACCTTATCTGAATGAGTCACATCAAATGGTTATCAAGGATACAGAATACATAACACCTTTCCACTGTCTTTGTCTTTCATACTCTATCATTCTTACTTGCTTGCCATTATTACACTTAAGTTCACTTGAGAACTTATCGTGTTTCATTTTCTTCGTGGACTCATGGTAATATATATATATATATATATATATATATATATATATATATATACATATATATACATATATTCGAACTAAGAGGATATGAACGCGCGCTTTCATAGAACATTCAAACCTCGAACAGCCAGGATTGAACCCGGGACCCCTGTGCAACAGGCGGGAGAGCTACCGCTAGGCTATGATCGCCGCTGATAGGGAAATAACTATTCGAATACTATGTACTCGAATACCCTTCGTCTCACGTTGGTGAGCAACTGGGTCTACACCGGTCTTTTCCTGCCTGTTGCACAGGGGTCCCAGGTTCGATCCTGGCTGTTGGAAGCTTGTATGATATATATATATATATATATATATATATATATATATATATATATACGAATAAAGTGTATATGAACGCGCACCTTCATAGAACATACAAAGCTCCATCAGCCAGGATCGAACGTGGGACCCCTTGTGCAAGAGGCAGGCATGCTAACCGCTGGGCTAAGGGACTGTATAATAGGAAACAACTATTCGAAATACTAAATACTCGAATACCCTTCGTCTCACTATGGTGAGCAACGGGGTCTATCGGTTGTTTCTGAACAGAACACATAGCCAGCTGAGAGCGTTTTACCGAACCTGACTGTACAACGCGGAGTTATATGAATACGAATAAAGTGTATATGAACGCGCACCTTCATACAACATACAAAGCTCCATCAGCCAGGATCGAACCTGGGGCCCCTTGTGCAAGACCCCTTGTGCAAACACTCTCAGCTGGCTATGTGTTCTGTTCAGAAACAACCGATAGACCCCGTTGCTCACCATAGTGAGACGAAGGGTATTCGAGTACTTAGTATTTCGAATAGTTGTTTCCTATTATACAGTCCCTTAGCCTAGCGGTTAGCATGCCTGCCTCTTGCTACTTGATGTTCAATATAAAATTTTAACATATACATTCATCTTCACTAGAGAATAATTTTCATTGCACCTTAATCTTAATTACTCCTTGTTTCAGCTACATCCGTATCTTCCATTCATTCTTATATCTTATATTAGTTACATCATTGCAATATCTCTATATCTTCTCTGTTCCGTCTTTTGAAAAATTGAAAATGAGAGTAAAGGATTTCCGGCCTTTTGCTCCCTCCCCTTTTAGTTGCCTTGTACGACACGCAGGGAATACGTGGCAAGTATTCTTTCTTCCCTATCCTCAGGGATAACAGCATCTGGTGTTCCCAGACGGTCACCCATCCAAGTACTAACCAGACCCAACGTTGCTTAACTTTTCTGATCGGACGATATATATATATATATATATATATATATATATATATATATATATATATATATATATATATATATATATATATATATATATAAGACTGAAAACAATGAATTTCCCAAATAACAAAAATGAAGGCGCCGGGGTTTGAACCCGGGTCCTCTCGCATGCCAAGCAAGCGCTCTACCACTGAGCTACGCCCCCAAGAACATATTTTGTGACATAGTATTATATGAAGCACTGAGATTACCACGGCAAAATAGTGTTTGACCGACTGTTGCCGACTAGCCGGCAAAATAACCACAGGGTAAATCTCCATGTTGCTGTCGTGTTTTCCTCTCAATTTTCCACGAAGAAATGTTTTACTTTTTTATTGTCGTTGCAATAGACTGGAACTAAGCAATAGACTGGAACTAAGCTGACCTGGTATGAGGTCAGAGCCCTCATTATCATCCCTGCTAACTACCGTTCGTTCCACAACCGATGTCCGGCCCATGTTAACTCTGATGTGCCCAGCAGTTGGAGGAGGATCGCCAGAAGCTTCTGGAAGATTTCAAGGACGTCTTGGTGGACCTGACCCTTTCAGATAAGGTCGAAAACCCCAATTTATTGTGAAGATCTTCACTATAACGTTGGACGAACATACTGAATGTTGCACACATGTGATGCGGACAAAATGAAAAAAGAAAAAGACAAAAATTGTCTGGTGTGGGTCTCGAACCCACGACCTTGAGTGTGTGAGACTCACGCTCTACCACTGAGCTAACCAGACAATAGAAAAATACGTCTGTTTCTTCAATATGAATTAATGAAAATCTTTGCGAGGCAGCGTTTAGAAAAGAGAGATGTCTTTGACGAAATTTACTTGTCTGGCTCCTTCTTCTGTTCCTCATTATCGAAAGTAAACATACTGAAGGATATACATATAAAAGGTTTGTGTTTCAGAGATGAACCACAAAGGATATCGTTAAATTAACTGACATTAAAATTTGTCAATTAAGTGAATCATTTTGTACAATAGCTGTAATTTGACAGAGTTAAAAGTTCGCAATTTCATTACAATTCTAATTTAAAAGTTTCAGATTCAATGATGGTTTGCACAAGTTTAACGTACATTTAAGGTTTCTGTTTATATGACGCATCTTAAAGGACTCTGTTAAAATAACGCAGCAGGAAGGTTTACGTTCAAATGACGGTGGTTAAATGTTTATTGATGAATGGTAGATTTAGATGGTAGATTTACTGTGTCTTCACCAACAATTGGAAAACAGTGACCGCCCCACGGTATCTTCACTACCACTGAGGTTACACTAACTGCATTACTATATCATTAAAATCATGATCAGAATATCTTCCTTACTGTATCTTCACCAACAATTGGAAAACAGTGACCACCTCACGGTATCTTCACTACCACTGAGGTTACACTAACTGCATTACTATATCATTAAAATCATGATCAGAATATCTTCCTTACTGTATCTTCACCAACAATTGGAAAACAGTGACCACCTCACGGTATCTTCACTACCACTGGGATTACAATAACTTCACAACTATATCCTTAAAATTCTATTAGAGTTACTGTATCTTCATAAACAACAGGACAACAGTTACTGTTATACTGTATCTTCACTACCATTGAAATTACAATAAATGCATTACTATATCCATAAGACTGGATTAGAATAACTTTCTTAATATATCTTTAATAACAACTGGACAACAGCGACCGCTCAACTGTATCTTCACTACTACGTAGATTACAGTAACAGCATTTCTATATCCTTGATACTCGATTCAAATAACTTCCTGATTATATCTTCACTACCAACTGGAGTATAGTCACTTTATTCATATACCTCCAATACAGTGTCTTACATTGCCAGTAGTGTACATATAACAAATATATATTAATATATTCCCAGTCTGGGTTGTCATACACACAGTACGTAAAGAAGAGGTAATTTCTTATATTTGCTCTCGTTCTCCCAGTCTCCCCAAAGATCCAATACCAAACGTCATTGACCAAAGAAAGTCTCAGTCTATCTTTCGTGATTTTTGTTTGAAACATATAACTTCACTACTGTGTGAGAGTTGAAATTCACCATATTTCCGTAAGTATCCAGGATATACTTTGTAATGACTGGCTTTCATTTTGTTCAGGTTAAGAGTTGGAGATTATCGATAGTAATGACAGACACAATCGATCATATGGAAAGGCCAAGGGTTTTGGAAATGGAACCAAAGCCCCAAAGAGATTCCCGAAGAAGACGACGACGACCACGACGACCACGATCACACAACCAGCAGAGAGTGGACCATTCCACATATACCCAGGATTATGAAATAGGAGAACAACACACGACCATGGAGGTTCCAGAAGAAACTGCAATGGTGCCTGACATGGGGCCATTCCCATCATACCCTGACATGGTACCATTCCAACCACACTCTGACATGGTAGTATTCCCACAATCCCCTCACATGTTCCAGGGTCATATAGAAAGTCCAGGGGTTTTGGAAATGGAACCTACGCCCCAAAGAGATCCCCGAAGAAGACGACGACGACGACGACGACGACCACGCCACCAGCAGAGCGTGGACCAATCCACATGTCCCCAGGGTTATGAAATAGGAGAACAACACACGACCATGGAGGTTCCAGAAGAAACTCCAATGGTGCCCTTGGAGGTTCTCCCACCACCCCCTCCGGAAGAAGTAGTGCCACCACCCCGTCCCCGGGAACTTCCTACACCAACCTGTTCCCAGGAACTTCTCCCTCTACCCCGTTCCGAGGAAATTCTCCCTATACCCCGTCCACTGGTTCTACTCCCACTACTCCGTTCTCGCCAACTTCCACCACCCCTTACCCCGGAACTTCTCCCACCACCCACTCCCTTGGTTATCATCCCACCATCCCGTCCCCTGGCTCTCCTCCCACCAACCAGAACCAGTCACCTGGATCTCCTCCCACTACCTTTTCCCCTGCTTCTCCCAGCACCCCGTCTCTTGGCTCTACTCCCACCACCCCGTCTATTGGCTATACTCCCAGCACCCCGTCGCCTGGCTCTACTCCCACCACCCAGTCGCTCGGAAATCCCAATACTCCTGTCCCCAGGGAATACTTCCACCACCCCGTCCCCTGGCACAACTACCACTACCCCTGTCTTCCGCCTCGACCTTGGAGTTTCCGGAGAAGCCTCCAGAGTTGACTGCTGCCATGGTCCTAGTGAGTGCAGAAAAAAGCCTCGCTCCACTTTCCGACGTACCTTATCCCGTTGTCTCAGGTGGCTCGGCAGGATCACTTGTCCCTGTTGTGTTAGACGTCCTCGGGTTTCTGGTCATTGAGAGCCAGGCAGGCACTGACACCTTTTAGTTATCCCCAACGCCATGACCTGGCAGCTAAAATGGATATTTCATTTCTAAAATGGCTGTAAATATATGCTGTAGCTGCAGTGAACAGAGAAACTCGACTGTGTCATATACACCTCAGCTGCAGTGAACAGAAAAAAAATGACAAAACATATGCATATGCAATCTTGCCACAGTCAACAGAGTAGGTCATACGTATCTATCTACCTATCTATCTATCTATCTATCTATCTATCTATCTATCTATATTTCTATCTTTCTATTTGTCCATAACTCTGATACCTATTCCCATCAGGAACTTCCATCAAGGGGGTGGCCTCAGCAAAAGTCTCCACTTAACTCTGTCCTTACTTGCCTCTCTCGCATATACCATTACACACGTTCTTCCACTATTTCTCTTCCACTCTATGGACTTCCTTTCACACCAACCCTTCTCTTTCATTCTCTTTCCTCATGTCACAGGTGGTCTTCCTCTCACATCAACCCCTTTAACTCTACTATCACACATTCTGTAAACGCCACATCTTCCATTCCAACCACGAGCCCAAACCACCTCAAAGTATGTTTCACCTAGTCTACCACTCCACAATTTATTCCGTTTACATTCCCTGTCATACCAGATCTCTCATACACCCCCTCATTTCATATCTCACTCCATCTAGTCATACCACATGCTCCTATCATATCGTGTTTCATTTTCCCTGTGGACTCATATATATATATATATATATATATATATATATATATATATATATATATATATATATATATATATATATATATATATATATATATATATATATATATATATATATATATATATATATATATATATATATATATATATATATATATATATATATATATATATATATATATATATATATATATATATATATATATATATTTTGCTTTGTCGCTGTCTCCCGCGTTTGCGAGGTAGCGCAAGGAAACAGACGAAAGAAATGGCCCAACCCACCCCCATACACATGTAAATACATACGTCCACACACGCAAATATACATACCTACACAGCTTTCCATGGTTTACCCCAGACGCTTCACATGCCCTGATTCATTCCACTGACAGCACGTCAACCCCGGTATACCACATCGATCCAATTCACTCTATTCCTTGCCCTCCTTTCACCCTCCTGCATGTTCAGGCCCCGATCACACAAAATCTTTTTCACTCCATCTTTCCACCTCCAATTTGGTCTCCCACTTTTTGAAAAAGAAGACATTGAATGGAGAAATTACTGAGGTAATCTCCAAAGATGATTACTGGTCTGAGAAACAAATTCAGAGAGCAGATTAAACGACTTAAATCCATTCAGCTTTACGGAAAAGAAGTTTAAGTGATCCTATACAGGTATATGAAGTTATTGTAATGGCATCCCTTTAAGCTTGATATTTTTACTTCCTGTAACTAGTTCCAACAATAAAAACAATATTCAGCATTGTGATTTAAGTGACTGAATTTAGGATGCATTTGGATCTGTCAAAAATTGTATCTAGCAAATACTTCAACTTTCAACTGACATCATTCTATCTTTTTTATTCATTTCATCTCAGTTTATCATCTTCCTGTTACTGTTTAATATTAACAGTAGCCCGTCTACGTAGTTGGGGCTCTGAAGCAAAGGAAAGTTTTTCTAGCCTAGGTTAGGTTAGCATCTAAACCAAACCTAAATGACCTTACCTTAGAAATATGTTCAGACAGTACCTTCTGAAAATATTTCTTAAGGTAAGGACGTGGGGATTAGTTTAGGTGCTAACTAAACCTTGACTAGAAAAAGTTTGCTTTAAAGCCACGACTAGTTGAAAGGCCTACTTTAAGTGGTGATATTGGAATTCATTTGCTCCAGTGTGTTCATCCGTCCGTTTGTTTTATGTCCATCTAAAGATGCATACGTTCAATTTTTGATGTAGATTGATTTCCTATCTTAGTTTCGTCTACGGAATTTTACGTCTTCAGTTCAGCACACCATTGTGGTAATGAAGGGAAAGTCACCACATTCATAAGCCGAGTACACGTAGTTTATCCCACCTCGTTAGAGAGAAAACTTACCTGTATTTGAATTAATGAACGGGCAAAGAGAAGACAAAACTCTAATACACATTTATTATACAACTATATAATTTATATCATATACATTATCACATTTCCTGCACTTTCCATCACAAATTTGCTGAGGTCATAACCTTGTACTTACCATTACCTTACAACCTTAAGGATGGTGGTCTACAACACCTCTAGATTGATGGAGAAAACGGAAAGTTTCGTTTTACTATTAAGACCACAGAAATGCGGTAATTCCACTTCACTACCACTAACTACTAGTTATTTTACTTGTTGATTTTCACGGCTAAGATTTTCATCCTCTGAGCGAAGCCATACAATAATCGTCCTTATCTACTCTGAGCATTGGATAGCCTCCTGATGATCAAGATTGCTGTTTTGGTTGTCCGTTTCCCTTGTTACTGGTGCGCCTCACTGCACACCTTACATGAGTGCCTTCCACAGTATTAGGGACAGCTGCTGGGCCTCACTGTAGCTACTTCTGGGACGGTTGCCAATCTTCCTCGTATTCCCTCATGACCACAGCGCCAAACCGACTCCCGCCATCAGGCCGAAACGCACAAACATTTCTGACAAAATTGAGACAACCGCTTTCGCGTCAGTTTTGACACTAAGTGAATTTAAACGACAATTACGCTCAAGATGCTTGGTTTTTCGTTCATGGATTGAACAGAAGCAACCAACGATGGTTGCTACTGCCCAATCCATGAAGTCCCCCCCACCACGGAAAGGTAACCAAGCTTCGGGGGGGATGGGTGTTTACCCTGACGCCAACGGAGAAACTCAATACAATATTTTTATTATAACTTTCCTTAATCTTGAAAAATGAATCAATCAGAGGGAACAATAGCCCCAGCCATATGAAGATTGGCTAACCGAGTCCTTGCGCAAAGTGATTTCTTTGAGGGTTGCTTTATGGAAGGCACGGTAGCGTCGGAAGAGTTTCATTTTTTCTTTGAAGACGAAGGAAATTATCCCCGTGAATTTATGTATTTTTTTTTTTTTTTGGGGGGGGGATAATGTTCCCATATTTTTTCTTTCTTTGTTTTTCAACGTCCCTACGTAGATATTATGTGTCATCCACTACTAGGAGAAAGCCAGACTTCCGCCAGATTAACGTTATCCTTGGCGAGGCGAAACTAAAGTTGTCTTGGTGTTGGTTCCTTAGTGATAACCCAAACACAAACACAAACACACCTCCAGTGTCCACTCTAGGGCCGTGTTCTCCTGCAGCACCAGCAGGAAGAAAGAACTCAGGTTCCTCACCAACTGAACCTTTTGGCACGGGGAGCGTGTGTCATCTCGACACGCCTTTTAACGCCCGTACGTGATGCGGAGTGCAGTCGGTCTGTAACGTAGGACATGTCATGTGTTATTGGTCCCAGTCGGTCTAGAACGCTGGGCCTGACATGTGTTGGGGGACCAAGTCGGTCTTGAATGGTGGGCCTGACGTGTGTTGGGGGACCAAGTCGGTCTTGAATGGTGGGCCTGACAGGTCTTGAGACCTGCCATGTCTCCCTGAAGGTGGGCCTGACAAGTGGGGTGGGCTGCATTTCCTCATGGATGGTGGGTCTGGTAGGGAGTGTGGGCTGCAGCGCCACTTGAGTGGGCGAGGTCACTTGGTCAGCATCAGTGGGACGGTGAGGTTTCACTTTTGCACAGCGACCGTTGACGGAGAGTGGTGTCACGTCGGCAAGAAGTGCCTTCTTGTAGGAGGCATAGCAGGGGTACTGGATGACGGCAATCCCGCGGTGGTTCTCGTAGGTCGTGTAGGACGGCATGTCGAAGCGAACGATGTCGCCGAACTGCTTGAAGAATTCCCAGACGTTCGTCCTTGAGATTTTGTATGGAACGTTGACGACCCTGATGGTATACCTCTGCAGGACGGTTTTGAGAACCCCTTGCAACTGCTCGTTGGTGGGCACGATGACATGTATGTCGTCATCATCGCAGCCCAACTCATCTATATGTGGGAGTCGGGTCTCGTGTGGTGGACGGTCCAGCAAATCCTCCTCATCGTGGAAAGGCAGGTAGGCCTGGTCAAGGAGGGCGACCCAGAGCACCTGCTGCTGCTCGACCACCTCCACAACTGAGCTTTTTGCAAAATCTTCCATGTTGAAGATACTATGATTACGTTGTGCACTTTACGAAGTAACCTCGGTTATCCTTGTATGTCCACAAATATAGTGAGTCTATATTGATATGGAAAAATATAGTAAGGTACCCCCATGCTCTAATATCCCACATAGAAATAAAAGCATAGTCGACTTCATACAAACAAAAGCATGTCGACTTCGGCGATTTTGAATGTAGAGACCATCTAAAATATTGTAGGTGGGTTAATGGTTGTTACATGGTGACCAGGGGTACAGGTGGATGGGACAGACTGGATATAGTGAAGATCGATAGATGGGACAGACAGGGTATAGTGAACATCCATAGATGGGACAGACTGGGTACAGTGAAGATTGATAGATGGGACAGAGAGGGTATAGTGAATATCCATAGATGGGACAGACTGGGTACAGTGAAGATTGATAGATGGGACAGACAGGGTATAGTGGATATCCATAGATGGGACAGACTGGGTACAGTGAAGATTGATAGATGGGACAGAGAGGGTATAGTGAATATCCATAGATGGGACAGACTGGGTACAGTGAAGATTGATAGATGGGACAGACAGGGTATAGTGGATATCCATAGATGGGACAGACTGGGTACAGTGAAGATTGATAGATGGGACAGACAGGGTATAGTGGATATCCATAGATGGGACAGACTGGGTACAGTGAAGATTGATAGATGGGACAGAGAGGGTATAGTGAATATCCATAGATGGGACAGACTGGGTACAGTGAAGATTGATAGATGGGACAGACAGGGTATAGTGGATATCCATAGATGGGACAGACTGGGTACAGTGAAGATTGATAGATGGGACAGACAGGGTATAGTGGATATCCATAGATGGGACAGACTGGGTACAGTGAAGATTGATAGATGGGACAGAGAGGGTATAGTGGATATCCATAGATGGGACAGACTGAGTACAGTGAAGATTGATAGATGGGACAGACAGGGTATAGTGGATATCCATAGATGGGACAGACTGGATATAGTGAAGATCGATAGATGGGACAGACAGGGTATAGTGAATATCCATAGATGGGAGAGACAGGGTGTAGTGAAGATGCATACATGGGACTAACAGGGTACAGTGAAGATTCGTAGATGGGACAGACAGGGTATAGTGAAGATCCATAGATGGGACAGACAGGGTATAGTGAAGATGTGTTGATGGGACACACATTATAATGAATTGATTGATGGGACAGACAGGGTATAGTGAAGATTGGTCGATGACCAATCAACTACCGCGGAGGCGTAGCACAGAAATTATTGGGCCGCAGAGAACCAATCACAAATCGCAAGCAGCAGCGGTCCACCAATGGGAAGTCGACGCACAGTAGCGCTGCCCAAGTGGCTACCTGGGAAACAATATGGAGGAGTGGCCACGCCCGGACACTGGTACTAGTACTTTTAACAATGTTATATGGTTGTGAGGCATGGGCTCTCGATAGTGTTGTGGGAAGGAGGATGGAGGTTTCGGAAATGAAATGTTTGAGGAATGTATTTAGTGTGAGGCGGCTTGATCGAGTAAGTAATGAAAGGCATGTTTACCAAATGGCGTCCTAACTACGTCTCTTCGTTGTATATCAACTGACTTATATTTCTCTCTTGTGTCTCCCCTGATGATGTGATTATTACACGAAGGTGCACTTGGGAACTTATCGTGTTTCATTTTCCCCGTGGACTCATAGGAATATATATATATATATATATATATATATATATATATATATATATATATATATATATATATATATATATATCCCTGGGGATGGGGGAGAAAGAATACTTCCCACGTATTCCTTGTGTGTCGTAGACGGCGACATTAAAGGGAGGAAGCGTGGGTGCTGGAAATCCTCCCCTCTCGTTTTTAGTTTTTCATAAGAAGGAACAGGGAACGGGACCAAGTGAGGATTTCTCTCAAAGGTTCAGTCCTCTGTTCTTAACGCTACTTCGCTAACGAGGGAAATGGGGAGGAGTGGGTGAGGGATGGGTTGTGTGTGGCCAGCAAGTAGGTGTTGCCGCCATATTGGAAAAGTTAGTTATTTACGCACATCATGACGTAGCATAACATAAACAATTTAACATTTTATGAATAGTAGGGACGTTGGTTAGTAATTTAGGACACTATGAACTAATGTTTTGTTTTATTTAGCAATTACAGGTGAGCAACTGATAGTAATCTTGGGACATGTGGCATCTTTCCCCAGCCCCTCCAGCCCACACTCTCACTCCTTCATACCCACTCACCTCAAGCTGGGTCACAGCAAATTTGTAAGTTATCTATAATTTTATTCCCTCCAGAATAACATAACATTTTGTTAGTGCTTTTGGAAGCATCTAGAATAAGCGGGGCAGTGTAATGTGGGGTTATAAAAGTGTCAGTAATGTGGCATCACAGGCGGCAGCGTCAGCTAGCACATCCACCTTAATTCATCAAAGGAAGTAAGTTATTTAACAACCAATGGTGGCCAGCCAAATGTATTATGTCTATGAAACGAATAAAACTTAAAATATGGACTTATGAATTGCTTTTTATTAAGAGAAACTCTGCAAATACAAAGAAGACCTGGGGACGCGAGAGGAGGAGGTAGTTGCCAGATACCGCGATATTTGTCCAAAACATTTTGCAGACTATGACGTCACTACTTGAGACAATGTACCGGCTGGAGTGATGACGTCATGGAGGTTGACGTCACCAGGTGTGTTGTTGTAGCTGGAGTATTGTTAGTGTTGTGGCAGGTGACCGTCATCTTATTTCCAATCAGCCAGCCACAGTGGTTCACTACCATCCTGGATGGTGGTCAAAATATAGTCAACAATATTAGTAATGATGGCGTTATTTTAGGTGACATTAATGGCGGCAACTGTATTGGTGAGTTGGCGACTCATATAATAATGTGAGAGAAGTTGTCTTATGGTCACGTGAGTACCTGACCTTGTTCAAATGACAATGTTAATATATCATTATCATCATCATCTATGTGTAGTGATGATGATGATGAATGATGGTGTAAACATGACCCAGAAAGATGGGCCAGGAAGATGGTGGCTATTAGACACATTGGTTGTGGCAAGAAATATTGTGGAGACAAAGTTAGCGTTGTAACATATAGAACATGGGAGACCTGCACTCACACCCACCCACCCACACACCCACCAACCCACCCAGCTACCCACCCACCCACCCACCCACCCACCAACCCACCCACCAACCCACCAACCCAGCCGCCCACCAACCCACCCACCCAGCCGCCCACCAACCCACCCACCCAGCCAGCCACCCAGCCACCCACGCACACAACTGACCCCACCCAGCCACACACCCACGCACCCACCCACCCACCCAGCCACCCACCCACCCAGCCACCCAGCCAGCCAGCCACCCAGCCAGCCACCCACCAACCCACCCAGCCACCCATCCAGCCACCCACCAACCCACCCAGCCACCCACCCACATAACTGACACCCAGCCACCCAGCCACCCACCAACCCAGCCAGCCACCCAGCCACCCAGCCAGCCACCCAGCCACCCAGCCAGCCACCAAGCCATCCAGCCACCCACCAACCCAACCAGCCACCCAGCCACCCAGCCAGCCACCCAGCCACCCAGCCAGCCACCCAGCCACCCAGCCAGCCAGCCACCCAGCCAGCCACCCAGCCACCCACCCAGCCAGCCACCCAGCCAGCCAGGGTGAGCCACATAACATGTAGCAGAGGAGGATGGGACAGCTGGTGTAGCAGGTCGACCAGCTGCTCTCCTTCTGGCAGCTGGTCGTTTTCTGTGATGAGAAAACGTTCTCTACTGACGCCCCGTACAGCAGCAGGTCAGGTTGGGCCACAACCAAGAGCCGGCCGGAGCCATTTGACCTCGTCGTCCACAAGTGCCCCATCCACAGGTGTGGGTGGGTTGGTGGGTGGGTGGGTGTGTGGGTGGGTGGGTGGGTGGGTGGGTGGGTGAGTGGGTGTGTGGGTGGGTGGGTTGGTGGGTGGGTGGGTGGGTGGGTGGGTGGGTGGGTGGGTCGGGGTGTTAAGGTGTGGTTTGAGCCCCACTGGGGAATGTTGACCCGCCCACCCAACCACATGACCTGACCTGACCTGACCTGAACCCCACTGAACATATCTCCTGAATCCAGACTTGCCACATCACTGATGATGATGACGTCAACACATCATGACGTCATCATCATCATGTCATCAATGATGATGACGTCAACACCACCACATCACACTTGCTGAGGTCATCATCATCATCATGATGTCATCACTGATGACGTCAACACCACCACATCACACTTGCTGACGTCATCATCATCATCATCATGTTATCACTGATGACGTCAACACATGAAACTTGGTGACGTCATCCTCATGTCATCAGTGATGACGTCAACACCACATGCCACTTGGTCATGATGGTAGTCTTGTGTTGATGAGGTCAGGTCAGGTCAGGTCAGGTCAGGCAGGTTTGGTGGCCGGGTGATTCTAAATATGGCTTCCTCCTCCTCGTCCTCGTCCTCCTCCTCGTCCTCGTCCTCGTCCTCGTCCTCCTCCTCCTCCTCCTCCTCGTCCTCCTCCTCCTCCTCCTCGTCCTCGTCCTCGTCCTCCTCGTCCTCGTCCTCGTCCTCGTCCTCGTCGTCCGTTGTTGTTCTCTGGTGATCGAGATATGATGATATACCAGTAATTGCTGTGTCACATACAACATACCATCATTATTGTTGCATCAAGACAAATGGCTTCCTACAAGTAGCATTTGTTGATGATTTAGGATTAAATGATGATGATGACATCCACAGATAATGGTGGTTGCCGGTGAGGCCAAACTAGAAAGTTATATATCATTGTTCTTCATGTCCTCACACATCTCACGTTTGTGCTCACCTGACCCACCACAATCACCTGCAATGATCCAGCACTAATACACCATCCTATGGGTATCCCAGTGTCCCAGGTATGGTATCCCAGTGTCCCAGGTATGGGTATCCCAGTGTCCCAGGTATGGTATCCCAGTGTCCCAGGTATGGGTATCCCAGTGTCCCAGGTATGGTATCCCAGTGTCCCAGGTATGGGTATCCCAGTGCCCCAGGTATGGTATCCCAGTGTCCCAGGTATGGGTATCCCAGTGTCCCAGGTATGGGTATCCCAGTGTCCCAGGTATGGGTATCCCAGTGTCCCAGGTATGGGTATCCCAGTGTCCCAGGGATCATTCTTCCATGGTTCTTAAATCTTGGTGGAATGGTTGAGCCAGTTCCTCAGTTAGGTTGTCTGGCCAAGTGGGTGTGGAGGTAATGCACTTTGATGTTCATTTTACAGCCAAGTTGAGGGAAAGAAGATGGCAGGTTCTCCACTAGTTCAGGGTAGTTATCTGCTTTATGGTGACCAAGACAATTCCTTACAACCACAGTGAACGAAGACCATGCCTCTGCCTCAGCAATGGTTATTGAATCTTGGAAATGTGGGTCTTTCATTAGTTCCATGATTTGTGACCCGTCGACAATACCTGCCTTCACCTTCTCCATGATCAGCGCTGGACATTTTCTGCATATGTAGTCAAAGCAGAGTGTTCTTCTTTGTTCCAAACCTTCACAAACTGTTTCATTAAACCTAGTTTGATGTGCAGTGGTGGTACAATGATCTTATCTCTGTCAACCAAGGGTTCTGCCATTACATTCTTGTCTCCAACCAACATGTTTTCTCTCAGAGACCATTGTTTTCTCAGCCAGTGCTCATCCTCAGCTCTACTATCCCAGAGACAGATAAAGCAGGGCTACTTGTTGTACCCACTCTGCTGACCCAGGAGAAAAGTCACCATCTTAAGATCCACACACATTAACCATTGGTCATGGTGGTATGATATCTTGTGTAAGACCAGGACGATTGTGTCCTGCTGTTCACTCATCATAGTTGAACCACCAATTGGGAGTGATCCATATTTGTTGTCATTGTGTAGAAGCACAACATTTTAAGCTCCACTTAGAACTACCTAAGCTCGTGAGTGGTCCATTTATTGATAATTGCATTATCTGAAAACCTGTATCTACTGGAAGGAAATGAAGGTCATAATCTTAGTCAGTGGCGTAAATATACCTTGATTCATGTCCAAAATCTGACACCAAAATGGTTTTATATATTTCCTCCCCAATATATATATATATATATATATATATATATATATATATATATATATATATATATATATATATATATATATATATGTCGCCCACCAGCCAGGCTCGGGGCATCACCATCATATTGTAATTTGGAAGGAGTGTCCTGGATGATGAGCCCCAAGATGACCTAAGGTTGTTGTACAAGATGGAAAACAATTCCCAAGCTTTTCTTCCATTTTGGTTTCAAGAATTGAATTGAGCCATTTTTTTATTTCCTTGCATCTGTATGAAATATTTCTTAAGCAATTAAAAGTTGTCACCAACAACAAAACTATTAAAGAAATGCGGAACAAAAATAAGGGGATCAAAAAACAGCTGCAAGTTAATTCATCTGAAATAAACAACACCTCTAAAAAATGGATAGGAAATGCTTCAAGAGTGTGTCACTCACCACTAGTTGAGGATCCATCATCAAGGGAGCTAGGGGAAAAGTTGATGGTGTTCCTGTTGCCAGATGCCCAGGCCAACACACTTGCAGTGGATGCCTACACACGTGTTCAGGCTCTAAAGCTAATACTAAGAGAGGTATAAGTTTGTTGAGTGGGTTTCGGCAAATGAGGAAGAAGACCGATTTCGACGATGAAGGCCTGCACTGTGGCTGAGAGATTGACTTGAGGAGGCAGAAGTGATATTGTGACAGTGATTGTGTCAGCGTCGCGTCGCCTCGCCGCAGTGTATCGAGACAGACTTCCCCAGAACTTTTAAAGGGGAAGTAAATGTTTATAGTTGTGTAAATGGAGTGATAGTTTTCATGCATGGTGTTTTTGACAAGAAAATAGTGAAGTTGGAGAAAAATGTAGCTTAGACATTGAAGCTTATTGACACAGTGGTGAAATTGATGAGAACTGCTATTGACGTTTGTGTAAATAAATTGTACATTTCCTTTTCCATAGCCAGAGGTTGAACCATTATGTGACATTCATTTTTTTTCATTCATTTCAAGCTAAAAGTTTGTTTCTAAATTGTTCTTACATTTTTCATATGTATATATATGTATGTGTGTGTGTGTGTGTGTATGTGCATATGTGTGTGTGTGTGTGTGTGTGTGTATATGTATATATATATGTATATTATCCCTGGGGATAGGGGTGAAAGAATACTTCCCACGTATTCCTCGCGTGTCGTAGAAAGCGACTAGAGGGGACGGGAGCGGGGGGCCGGAAATCCTCCCCTCCTTGTATTAACTTTCTGAAATGGGAAACAGAAGAAGGAGTCACGCGGGGAGTGATCATCCTCCTCGAAGGCTCAGAGTGGGGTGCCTAAATGTGTGTGGATGTAACCAAGATGTGAAAAAAGGAGAGATAGGTAGTATGTTTGAGGAAAGGAACCTGGATGTTTTGGCTCTGAGTGAAACGAAGCTCAAGGGTAAAGGGGAAGAGTGGTTTGGAAATGTCTGGGGAGTGAAGTCAGGGGTTAGTGAGAGGACAAGAGCAAGGGAAGGAGTAGCAATACTCCTGAAACAGGAGTTGTGGGAGTATGTGATAGAATGTAAGAAAGTAAATTCTCGATTAATATGGGTAAAATTGAAAGTTGATGGAGAGAGGTGGGTGATTATTGGTGCATATGCACCTGGGCATGAGAAGAAAGATCATGAGAGGCAAGTGTTTTGGGAGCAGCTAAATGAGTGTGTTAGCGGTTTTGATGCACGAGACCGGGTTATAGTGATGGGTGATTTGAATGCAAAGGTGAGTAATGTGGCAGTTGAGGGAATAATTGGTATGCATGGGGTGTTCAGTGTTGTAAATGGAAATGGTGAAGAGCTTGTAGATTTATGTGCTGAAAAAGGACTGATGATTGGGAATACCTGGTTTAAAAAGCGAGATATACATAAGTATACTTATGTAAGTAGGAGAGATGGCCAGAGAGCGTTATTGGATTACGTGTTAATTGACAGGCGTGCGAAAGAGAGACTTTTGGATGTTAATGTGCTGAGAGGTGCAACTGGAGGGATGTCTGATCATTATCTTGTGGAGGCTAAGGTGAAGATTAGTATGGGTTTTCAGAAAAGAGGAGTGAATGTTGGGGTGAAGAAGGTGGTGAGAGTAAGTGAGCTTGGGAAGGAGACCTGTGTGGGGAAGTACCAGGAGAGACTGTGTACAGAATGGAAAAAGGTGAGAACAATGGAAGTAAGGGGAGTCGGGGAGGAATGGGATGTATTTAGGGAATCAGTGATGGATTGCGCAAAAGATGCTTGTGGCATGAGAAGAGTGGGAGGTGGGCTGTTTAGAAAGGGTAGTGTGTGGTGGGATGAAGAAGTAAGAGTATTAGTGAAAGAGAAGAGAGAGACATTTGGACGATTTTTGCAGGGAAAAAATGCAATTGAGTGGGAGAAGTATAAAAGAAAGAGACAGGAGGTCAAGAGAAAGGTGCAAGAGGTGAAAAAAAGGGCAAATGAGAGTTGGGGTGAGAGACTATCAGTAAATTTTAGGGAGAATAAAAAGATGTTCTGGAAGGAGGTAAATAGGGTGCGTAAGACAAGGGAGCAAATGGGAACTTCAGTGAAGGGCGTAAATGGGGAGGTGATAACAAGTAGCGGTGATGTGAGAAGGAGATGGAATGAGTATTTTGAAGGTTTGTTGAATGTGTCTGATGACAGAGTGGCAGATATAGGGTGTTTTGGTCGAGGTGGTGTGCAAAGTGAGAGGGTTAGGGAAAATGATTTGGTAAACAGAGAAGAGGTAGTAAAAGCTTTGCGGAAGATGAAAGCCGGCAAGGCAGCAGGTTTGGATGGTATTGCAGTGGAATTTATTAAGAAAGGGGGTGACTGTATTGTTGACTGGTTGGTAAGGTTATTTAATGTATGTATGACTCATGGTGAGGTGCCTGAGGATTGGCGGAATGCGTGCATAGTGCCATTGTACAAAGGCAAAGGGGATAAGAGTGAGTGCTCAAATTACAGAGGTATAAGTTTGTTGAGTATTCCTGGTAAATTATATGGGAGGGTATTGATTGAGAGGGTGAAGGCATGTACAGAGCATCAGATTGGGGAAGAGCAGTGCGGTTTCAGAAGTGGTAGAGGATGTGTGGATCAGGTGTTTGCTTTGAAGAATGTATGTGAGAAATACTTAGAAAAGCAAATGGATTTGTATGTAGCATTTATGGATCTGGAGAAGGCATATGATAGAGTTGATAGAGATGCTCTGTGGAAGGTATTAAGAATATATGGTGTGGGAGGCAAGTTGTTAGAAGCAGTGAAAAGTTTTTATCGAGGATGTAAGGCATGTGTACGTGTAGGAAGAGAGGAAAGTGATTGGTTCTCAGTGAATGTAGGTTTGCGGCAGGGGTGTGTGATGTCTCCATGGTTGTTTAATTTGTTTATGGATGGGGTTGTAAAGGAGGTAAATGCAAGAGTCCTGGAAAGAGGGGCAAGTATGAAGTCTGTTGGGGATGAGAGAGCTTGGGAAGTGAGTCAATTGTTGTTCGCTGATGATACAGCGCTGGTGGCTGATTCATGTGAGAAACTGCAGAAGCTGGTGACTGAGTTTGGTAAAGTGTGTGGAAGAAGAAAGTTGAGAGTAAATGTGAATAAGAGCAAGGTTATTAGGTACAGTAGGGGTGAGGGTCAAGTCAATTGGGAGGTGAGTTTGAATGGAGAAAAACTGGAGGAAGTGAAGTGTTTTAGATATCTGGGAGTGGATCTGTCAGCGGATGGAACCATGGAAGCGGAAGTGGATCATAGGGTGGGGGAGGGGGCGAAAATTTTGGGAGCCTTGAAAAATGTGTGGAAGTCGAGAACATTATCTCGGAAAGCAAAAATGGGTATGTTTGAGGGAATAGTGGTTCCAACAATGCTGTATGGTTGCGAGGCGTGGGCTATGGATAGAGATGTGCGCAGGAGGATGGATGTGCTGGAAATGAGATGTTTGAGGACAATGTGTGGTGTGAGGTGGTTTGATCGAGTAAGTAACGTAAGGGTAAGAGAGATGTGTGGAAATAAAAAGAGCGTGGTTGAGAGAGCAGAAGAGGGTGTTTTGAAATGGTTTGGGCACATGGAGAGAATGAGTGAGGAGAGATTGACCAAGAGGATATATGTGTCGGAGGTGGAGGGAACGAGGAGAAGAGGGAGACCAAATTGGAGGTGGAAAGATGGAGTGAAAAAGATCTTGTGTGATCGGGGCCTGAACATGCAGGAGGGTGAAAGGAGGGCAAGAAATAGAGTGAATTGGAGTCATGTGGTATACAGGGGTTGACGTGCTGTCAGTGGATTGAAGCAAGGCATGTGAAGCGTCTGGGGTAAACCATGGAAAGCTGTGTAGGTATGTATATTTGCGTGTGTGGACGTGTGTATGTACATGTGTATGGGGGGGGGGGGTTGGGCCATTTCTTTCGTCTGTTTCCTTGCGCTACCTCGCAAACGCGGGAGACAGCGACAAAGTATAAAAAAAAAAAAAAAAAAAAAAAAAATATATATATATATATATATATATATATATATATATATATATATATATATATATATATATATATATATATATATATATATATATATATATATATATATATATATATGTGCATTATTACATGACAGCTAGAGACTGAGTGTGAACGAATGGGGCCTTTGTTGTCTTTTCTTAGCGCTACCTCGCACACATGAGGGGGGAGGGTGTTGTTATTCCATGTGTGGCGGAGTGGCGATGGGAATGAATAAAGGCAGACAGTATGAATTATGTACATGGGTATATATGTATATGTCTGTGTGTGTACATATATGTATACATTGAGATGTGTAGATATGTATATGTACTGTGTGTGTGGACGTTTATGTATACACATGTGTATGTGGGTGGGTTGGGCCATTCTTTAGTCTGTTTCCTTGCGCTACTTCGCTAACGCGGGAGACAGCGACAAAGCAAAATGAATAAATAGGAAGTGAAGTGTTTTAGATATCTGGGAGTGGATCTGGCAGCGGATGGAACCATGGAAGCGGAAGTGGATCATAGGGTGGGGGAGGGGGCGAAAATTCTGGGAGCCTTGAAGAATGTGTGGAAGTCGAGAACATTATCTCGGAAAGCAAAAATGGGTATGTTTGAATGAATAGTGGTTCCAACAATGTTGTATGGTTGCGAGGCGTGGGCTATGGATAGAGTTGTGCGCAGGAGGATGGATGTGCTGGAAATGAGATGTTTGAGGACAATGTGTGGTGTGAGGTGGTTTGATCGAGTAAGTAACGTAAGGGTAAGAGAGATGTGTGGAAATAAAAAGAGCGTGGTTGAGAGAGCAGAAGAGGGTGTTTTGAAATGGTTTGGGCACATGGAGAGAATGAGTGAGGAAAGATTGACCAAGAGGATATATGTGTCGGAGGTGGAGGGAACGAGGAGAAGAGGGAGACCAAATTGGAGGTGGAAAGATGGAGTGAAAAAGATTTTGTGTGATCGGGGCCTGAACATGCAGGAGGGTGAAAGGAGGGCAAGGAATAGAGTGAATTGGAGCGATGTGGTATACCGGGGTTGACGTGCTGTCAGTGGATTGAATCGGGGCATGTGAAGCATCTGGGGTAAACCATGGAAAGCTGTGTTGGTATGTATATTTGCGTGTGTGGACGTATGTATATACATGTGTATGGGGGTGGGTTGGGCCATTTCTTTCGTCTGTTTCCTTGCGCTACCTCGCAAACGCGGGAGACAGCGACAAAGCAAAAAAAAAAAAAATAAATAAATATATAAATGTATATATATATATATATATATATATATATATATATATATATATATATATATATATATATATATATATATATATATATATATATATATATATATATATAAAACCTACGATCTACTTTACAAGACAAACAAGTAATTCAGAAGTTTGGCTACATTGAATTTCATAATTTCGAATATTTTGATGAGAGAGAGAGAGAGAGAGAGAGAGAGAGAGAGAGAGAGAGAGAGAGAGAGAGAGAGAGAGAGAGAGAGAGAGAGAGAGAGAGAGAGAGAGAGAGAGATACAGTCTGGGCCCAGCCCGAGCTGTAGGGGATAGAAGACCTCCAAGATAACACTAGCCAGACTCTAAGAACATTTAACATCATCAGAACATTATCCAGTTGTCTTTTACTTATCAGGAAATACGTTTGTATGCAACTCTTAGCTGATAAGAGATGTTTGATCTCTTATCACCCAGAACTCACCACGAGGAGGTGGTTGCATGTCGAGTTCCATAATTTTTTCCCGTTTTAAATAAATATTTTAATTTCCTCTAAAATAAAGGTCTATCCCGCTTTAAGCTATGTAAAGATAATAATTTCCTCTAAAACAAAGTTCTTTCCCATTATATTACAAGTAAAATTTCCTCTAAAACAAAGTTGTTATTGTGAGGTAGATAGTTGAGGAAGGGCACCTCATTTCCTGCCCTTCCTCTGGTTCCGTTGGCCCCCTCCTCTGGTACGCCTCCGGCGGACTGACCTCATCACCTTCTTCAGCTCACCAATAATAAGTGGCAGAGCTGGTCTCTCTGAGGGGTCGCTGTGGGTCGCTGTTTGGTAAAGATCCTGGAGGCTTTCCCGCACACCCTGCTTCCTGACCAGGATGGACACGTGCCTCATTAGATGCCCAAAAGAGAAGACGTCACTGGCTGGGGAGACCGGCTTGCGCTCCCTGACCTCAGGGGCCAACCACAGGTCAGGAACATTGTACTCAACGCAGCTTCCCTTCTTAACGCTCAAGCCGAAGTCGATGATGTGAAACTCTGGCTTGTCACCCATCGTCACGGTCACATTCTCGACCTTGACGTCATTATGGACAATGTTTTTCTTATGGATTTCCATCAGCCGACGAGCGACCATGATGGCGGACTCGACCAGTTCCTCGTCCGACCGACATGTTCTCATGTACTTATCATAAGGCTGGCCAGTGTGGCTTAAGATGATCAGTGGGGGATTGCGGCACACTGCTCGAAGGAGAGGGGCTCCTCCAGCCCCAGCCAGTCTCCTGTGAATGTCGGCTTCATCCATAAGACTTTTCGAACTCACTCCGTCGAGAAGGGTTTTGATGACGCAACACGATCCACGGAACAACACCGTTTCAATCTTGGCGTTGCCTCCCCGACCCACCTCTCTCATGACCACCAGGTCATTTACATCCTTCTGGGTCAACTTTACAACTGGAACGCTCATTTTGATTCCGGCCTGAGGTGCACTTACCAAATTTTCTTCTTGCCGGAGAGTGTGAGAGGAGATGTTGTCGGTACGGAGTCCCATCCTCAAATGATTACACTTCTCTCTCCGCCGGCCTTATATACCCCTAGGTTATGTGACGTCACATAACCAGATCTATCCAGATTAAATCCCATACAAATCCGGATATGTAGACGGATTCATTTAGTTTTGTTGCGATCATTATTTGATGAAATCTAGAGGTGTCGAAGAAATATTCAAGATGGCCAATGGTGTTGAGAGTGTAGTGAAGATGGCTAGAGATGTTGAAGGATCTAAATAGTTTCGAAATACCAATACTTTCTGAATCAATAAATCATTATAAATACTAATAAGACAAAAAACACTTTGACGAAAATTTAGCCATTTTCAAGCATCGAAATAAAAGGATATGAGGTAAAGGGCTTTTGGGAAATCCTTGTTGAATAGTACACAGTTACTTTCTGAGAATACGCACACACACACACACACACACACACACACACACACACACACACACACAGACCTAGAGAACATAGCATAAAATTAGGACAATATTGTTCAAATATATTCAGAGAAGTAATTTTAAAGTTTATATAAGAGTGGTTGATGAATGGAATAAGAAGAATGAGGTCATGGTTAAGGCAGACACCATACATAAATCTTACAAGTTGTATAATAGTACGGAATGTTCTAGATATTTGGCCTCGCGAGTGTAGAACTCTCTCCTCACACAGTAAAAATAGGTCATTACACACTCACAGATTCAGAGGTTATCACGTTGAAGGAGAGGTGAAAACTGAGGATTCAAATCAAAGAACAATAAGAAGCGTCATGATGAGATGGGAGAGGGAATTGGTAAATAGACAAATATAGTTTAATCTAAAACATGAACGGTAAATCACTTCGACTGAAGAAAGACAAGTGGAAAACATAGAAAATGAAAGACCAAAGAGAAGAATTTAGGAAATCTGGGATAACATCTAATGTGAGGAAACACGATTTCACCAAATGAGCTTTAGTTAACGCTTCTGGCACAGTGTAAGTATATATATATATATATATATATATATATATATATATATATATATATATATATATATATATATATATATATATATATATATATATATATATACTTATGTGTGTGTGTGTGTGTGTGTCTGTGTACGGATAAACTTTAATGCTGGCCAGGGTGTACTGGTGATGCCTTTGACCTAAAATGTACGTTCAAGCCCTTAGGCTTATCATGATCTTCACTACAACCTCATCTTCATATGACCTTATCTTGACTAAGCTCGTTTCAAGGAAGGCTTTAGATTTTACCCGCTCACACAAACAACTTACTTACACGGGGCTCCACGAGGGCAAATAGATGATTACACACACACCTACACACACCACCACCACTAATAATACACAGAGAAATAGCCTTTTCGGTTGGCTTTGGATCCGCCCTTGAACGTAGTTTGGAGGATTTGGGGGATCAGATCAATGAGGTTAAGTTCACTACAACCTCATATTCACTAAAGTGTATCTTCACTACTAGCTTATTCTCACTAAATTATATCTTCGCTATACCCTCTTTTTCACTACACCGTTATTTTTACCATACCATCATCATCGTACTCCCTGATGTTCACTAAAAGTAGTTCTTATCTTCACTACATAATCATTTTGAATAAACTTTACTCTTTGATATCCCTTATCTCTACTACATTCGTATCTTCACTGCATTCGTATCTTCACTACAACCTATCTTGACAATATCCTTATCATCACTATACTCTTCCTCACTACACTCTCATCTTAACATCATCCTTCTGTTTACCGAACTTAGTTCAAAGTCTGACTTGAACGTAGCTTTGGAAAGTTTGTGTTCCTCATTGTGTTACCTCCTTATTATCATTGTAAAGGCAATTGTCACCACTCCCTAACTAAACCCTCATCGTCACTACACTCTCATCATTATCATTACTTCTTGATGTTCAATACAAAATTCAACATACATATTTATCTTCACTACAGAATAATTTTCATTGCACCTTAATCTTCATTACTCCTTGTTTCAGCTACATCCGTATCTTCCATTCATTCTTATATCTTATATTAGTTACATCTTTACAATATCTTTATATCTTCTCTGTTCCGTCTTTTGGAAAATTGAAAATGAGAGGGAAGGATTTCCAGTCTCCCGCTCCCTCCCCTTTTAGTCGCCTTGTACGAAACACAGGGAATATGAGGCAAGTATTCTTTTTTCCCTATCACCAGGGATAACAGCATCTGGTGTTCCCAGACGGTCACCCATCCAAGTACTAACCAGACCCAACGTTGCTTAACTTCCCTGATCGGACGATATATATATATATATATATATATATATATATATATATATATATATATATATATATATATATATATATATATATATATATATATATATATGAGACAAAATAATGAATCTCATAAATAACAAAAATGGAAGCGCCGGGGTTTGAACCCGGGTCCTCTCGCATGCCAAGCGAGCGCTCTACCACTGAGCTACGCCCCCAAGAACATATTTTGTGACATAGTATTATATAAAGCACTGAGATTACCACGGCAAAATACTGTTTGACCGACCGTTGCCGACTAGCCGGCAAAATAACCGCACCGTAAATCTCCATGTTGCTGTCGTGTTTTCCTCTCAATTTTCCAAGAAGAATTGAGTTTTACTTTTTTATTTTCGTTGCAATAGACTGGAACTAAGCAATAGACTGGAACTAAGCAATAGACTGGAACTAAGCAATAGACTGGAACTAAGCAATAGACTGGAACTAAGCTGACCTGGTATGAGGTCAGAGCCCTCATTATCATCCCTGCTAACTACCGGAAGCAGATTAAGTCGTTCCACAACCGATGTCCGGCCCATGTTAACTCTGATGTGCCCAGCAGTTGGAGGAGGATCGCCAGAAGCTTCTGGAAGATTTCAAGGACGTCTTGGTGGACCTGACCCTTTCAGATAAGGTCGAAAACCCCAATTTATTGTGAAGATCTTCACTATAACGTTGGACGAACATACTGAATGTTGCACACATGTGATGCGGACAAAATGAAAAAAGAAAAAGACAAAAAATATGTCTGGTGTGGGTCTCGAACCCACGACCTTGAGTGTGTGAGACTCACGCTCTACCACTGAGCTAACCAGACAATAGAAAAATACGTCTGTTTCTTCAATTTGAATTAATGAAAATCTTTGCGAGGCAGCGTTTAGAAAAGAGAGATGTCTTTGACGAAATTTACTTGCTTGGCTTATTCTTCTGTTCCTCATTATCGAAAGTAAACATACTGAAGGATATATATATATATATATATATATATATATATATATATATATATATATATATATATATATATATATATATATATATATATATATATATATTGGAAAGGATCACAATTTTGCGCGTGATCAAGTATATTCCTATGAGTCCACGGGGAAAATGAAACATGACAAGTTCCCAAGTGCACTTTCATGTAATAACCACATCATCAGGGGAGACACAAGAGAGAAATATAACAGTCAGTTGATATACAACGAAGAGACGTAGCTAGTACGCCATTTGGTAAACATGTGATTGTCCGAGACAGACAACAAGCGTATCATAAACTAATTATGTGGACAAGATGAATTCCTTACAAATTTTATCAACACTAAATTTATGCAATTTGTATAGACAATCACTTATATCAAGATTATAATTCTTTGTGCATTTAATGATAGAAGATTCAATGATATTTCTCGTGGTACTGGAGTTAGAGATTATAATGCCATCTCAGTTATTAACTCTAACTCCAGTACCACGAGAAATATCACTGAATCTTCTATTATTAAATACACAAAGAATTATAAACCTTAAGGAAACATGCAACATGGCGGTCAAACTATGAGATGCACAAATGAAGTTTATGAATGGAATATCAGTGAGACGAACTAGTTGATGAATGATGAATGAAAGTGTAATAAAGTCATGATGAATGAATGAAAGTGTAATAAAGTCATGATGAATGAATGAAAGTGTAATAAAGTCATGATGAATGAATGAAAGTGTAATAAAGTCATGATGAATGAATGAAAGTGTAATAAAGTCATGATGAATGAACGAAAGTGTAATAAAGTCATGATGAATGAATGAAAGTGTAATAAAGTCATGATGAATGAACGAAAGTGTAATAAAGTCATGATGAATGAATGAAAGTGTAATAAAGTCATGATGAATGAATGAAAGTGTAATAAAGTCATGATGATGAATGAAAGTGTAATAAAGTCATGATGAATGAATGAAAGTGTAATAAAGTCATGATGAATGAATGAAAGTGTAATAAAGTCATGATGAATGAATGAAAGTGTAATAAAGTCATGATGAATGAACGAAAGTGTAATAAAGTCATGATGAATGAATGAAAGTGTAATAAAGTCATGATGAATGAATGAAAGTGTAATAAAGTCATGATGAATGAATGAAAGTGTAATAAAGTCATGATGAATGAATGAAAGTGTAATAAAGTCATGATGAATGAACGAAAGTGTAATAAAGTCATGATGAATGAATGAAAGTGTAATAAAGTCATGATGAATGAATGAAAGTGTAATAAAGTCATGATGAATGAATGAAAGTGTAATAAAGTCATGATGAATGAATGAAAGTGTAATAAAGTCATGATGAATGAATGAAAGTGTAATAAAGTCATGATGAATGAATGAAAGTGTAATAAAGTCATGATGAATGAATGAAAGTGTAATAAAGTCATGATGAATGAATGAAAGTGTAATAAAGTCATGATGAATGAATGAAAGTGTAATAAAGTCATGATGAATGAATGAAAGTGTAATAAAGTCATGATGAATGAATGAAAGTGTAATAAAGTCATGATGAATGAATGAAAGTGTAATAAAGTCATGATGAATGAACGAAAGTGTAATAAAGTCATGATGAATGAATGAAAGTGTAATAAAGTCATGATGAATGAATGAAAGTGTAATAAAGTCATGATGAATGAATGAAAGTGTAATAAAGTCATGATGAATGAATGAAAGTGTAATAAAGTCATGATGAATGAACGAAAGTGTAATAAAGTCATGATGAATGAATGAAAGTGTAATAAAGTCATGATGAATGAATGAAA
This sequence comes from Panulirus ornatus, assembly GCF_036320965.1. Lineage (NCBI taxonomy): Eukaryota > Metazoa > Arthropoda > Malacostraca > Decapoda > Palinuridae > Panulirus > Panulirus ornatus. The sequence goes on from NC_092265.1 coordinate 28,454,462, forward strand.
GTGTAATAAAGTCATGATGAATGAATGAAAGTGTAATAAAGTCACAGTTTAAAAGGACAAAATATGAATGGCAGCCAGGGAAGAGTGGCCCAGGTAAATGGAAGGGTTGAAAAGTTCGCGTTATGTGACGAATTTTGATAGATTTTGCAAGTTTCCTTTCCTATGATGGAACGTAAAAGTTTGTGCTTAGTTCTAGAGACAGAGTTCATAGGTTTATGTTTTAATGATGAACATCAAAGGATACCATTAATTTAACTGACTTTAGAAATGTTCAATTAAATGAAGCATTACATACACAAGCTGCTTTTTGGCGGAGTTAAAAATTCGCATTTTTTTGCTAATTCTAAAGTAGGTGTTAAATTGACGGACTTAAAAGTTCGAGTTTCAGCTTTAAACCTTGTGTTTGTATGACGTATCTTAGAGTACTTGTTAATATAATGCAAGTGGAAGGTTTACGTTTAAAAGATGGTGTTTAAATGTTAATTAACGAATGACAGTTAAATGGATAGATTTTAAGTTCGCGTTTACGTGGGCCACTTTAAGGTTAAGGTTCGTACGTACCAGGTTGACCAGATGGCGGTAGTGTGTAGACACAGCCATACCAGGTCGTATTTATCATCATTAAAGTCACCTTCCTTACTTACTTATGGCGGCGATGAAATTCACTGGTTCTTGATTCTGCACCAATTAACCTATCAGATAATGGTACAATGTTTGCCTGGTGTTGCATATATCACGTCTGTTGTTGAAACACAAGAATGCCAGGTGACTTTGGGAGTGGATGATAATGTAAAGATCAATATAAATGTGGGAAATCTTGAACCGCCATCACCAGACACAACACATGTTTGGATCTGGCGGGGGGAGGGACTTGCCTGTGACGTCACGATGCCCCGCCTCCAGCCTGGCGCCGCTCTGTGTGTGTGTGTGTGTGTGTGTGTGTGTGTGTGTGTGTGTTTACTATTTGTGCATTATGGGAGAGAGTTGGAAAAACTTATTTTTTCCTGAAAACATGTTGACTTATATTCATGTAATGGTTACGAAAACTAAACAATATACACCAAGATGAGTATAGGTTCAAAATACTGTTACAAGGACAGATCAAGACAAAATCATGGTTCGTGGAGTTTAATTCTTTTAACTCAGTGTAACACCGGTATGTGGTATATTTAGACCATATTGTCTTGTTATATTAGGAAGACGCAACTGTATTGAATGTTTTACCGCCATTAGTATTATAGTACCGTAATATCTATCCTAATTACATTATTACTATTACTATTATCACTATCATCATCATTATTATCATCATTATCATTATCATCATTATTATCATTATTATTATCATTATTGTCATTATTATTATCATTATCATTATTATTATTATTATTATTATTATTATTATTATTATTATAATCATTATTATCATCACCATTATTGGCATTATCATTATCATTATGTATCATTATTATCATCATCATTATTATTATTATTATCAATATTATTATCATTAGTATCATTGTTATCATTATTATAATCATTATGATTATTATTATCATTAAGTATAATATATCTGCTACTGAAGGATACAATATGCTGGTTATCAAGTGGGAAGTTAGATATGGTATGGATTGTCATTTAACTTGTAGGTTAGTAGGGAGTGTGTTGTGTACCTAACGTGTGTTGTTGGGCATTATAATCGTCCGATAATGATAATGATTAAATCTTATTTCCTGATCTTATCAGTTTTAAAACCAGATATATGAAATATCTTTCGTTGACCAGATTTTTATCTAGAGTTTAGTATGTACACGTGTGGTCTTAAGATTTAGTTGACTAAGTATTGGAATTCACTGGCAGGTGTGGTACACATTATCACCGAGCCTGAGTCTCAAAGATCAAGGTCATGGGTTCGAATCTCCAACACTCAGTATGTTCGTCCAACGTTATAGTAAAGATCTTGACGATGAATTAGGATTTTGACATTATCTGATTTCAAGCGTTTAGTGAGATAGTATTGAAGTGGAGGCCAAGTGGCTGAGGCCAAGGACCAGAGATGTCCAGAGAGTAGTGAAGATAATGATCATTGTCCTGCCCCATTAGGTCGGGTCAAATGGCACTTAGTGAAGTAGCGAGTTAGAGTCAAGAACAGAGGAACTATTTTGGGAGCAAGTGAGTGTGTGTGTCAGCAGTTATGATGTAAGAGACCAGGTATTAGTGATGGTGATTTAAATGCGAAGGTAAGTAATGTGGCAGTGGAGGGTATAACTGAGGCGCATGGAAATGGTGAACAACTTGTGTTGTGTGTGTGTAAAAGACTGGTGACCGGGAATACCTGGTTTGTAAAATGTGATATACACAAATATACGTATGTAAGTAGGAGAGATGGCCAGCGGGCATGACTGGATTACATGTTAATTGAAAGGCGTGTAAAAGAAAGACTTTTGGGTGTAAATGTGCTGAAAGGGGCTGTTGGAGGCGACAGTGGAGACGACAGTGAAGATCTGAAGAGGTTTTCGAAAGAGGAAACAATGTCGGGGAGAAGAGGTGGCGAGAGGAAGTGAACTTGGAAAAGAGACTTGTGTGAAGAAATACCAAGAGAGATTGAGTGCCACATACACTCTTACTGTGTAAATATCCCTTTCTATGAGATTACGTAAAGATGTTGATGAACAGAGGAGTTATGATATGACATGAAAAAGTTGGAGAATAAATGAAGGAAAGATTGAGATATACAGATGACTGGCGGACCGCCATGATGGTTGTCAATCTAGCCAGCTGGGTTATTATTTATAAGTTGTGTTTAGTTGTAGGTCCAAGTTTGTTGTCAGGATATAATGTTGACTGCCAGTGAGTACCTGGCTGGCGCGGGTGCCACAAGGCTGGGTCAAGTGTAGTGTAAGTGTGGTCTAGGGATGGTGTGTGTACCACTTGTAGATGATGGGCCGCATCATGACCTGCCGGTTATAACATCTTGACCAAGATCTTCTCCACCTGCTGCTGCTACACTTGCAACTCTCCTTTTCTAAGACCGTTTTTATGCTTCATGTAACTTTGTCTTTTTTGAATTATTCTAAAGCTATAGCTACAAAATCATCCTTACTATGTAGTTTCTGTGAAAATATATTCTGAAAGCACATCGGCTGTTGTCTTCCAGGCATTGCCCATCTGATACAATAACTGGTAGTAATCCAATTTCAGATGAGAGATATAGTTTTACTTCCCATAACTAATGGTGTTGTTCTTTAACAATATACTGTACTGACCTAAGTTTATACGTATTACAGTTGAGAAGTTGGTGATATTCCAGGTAAAGGTACAGATTACATCAGTAAACATACCGCTTACATAACTAACCCTGCCTGCCACCTGTGAGAGAAAGAAACTCTCATGATCTTAATGTGTTCATTTGGAAGGATTCTAATGCCTGGTATCAAGGAAATGATATGCATACTGTAATACAGTGATCAATATTGTAGGTCATAATGTAAGTGGTGTGTGACTAACTATAGCTGTAATATTACCTGTTCATTCTTGCTACTAACACATGACACCAAGTTGCCTGTTAGTCTTATTACGTACATTAAAACACTGTTGTCTTGGCTTTACATCTCTACTAATGATGACACCTAAATCCTTCTCCTGCCTTGATTGTTTTATTTCCACAAATTAAGATGATACTGTAGTTTGCCTGCTATGTGTACACAGTGTAAACATATGTCTACGGTGAATATCACTGGCCATTGTGCACTGACGTTGTTCAGCAATGTAGACCCAGAAGAGAACCTTAGACAGCATTACGGTATTTTGTGATGGACGAAAACTTGACTCAATACAAGAAAAATAATTACACCTTTACTGAGTCTGAGAACCTATCATTGATTGTCATAGAATCCAGATGTAAAATGTATATTGCTACCGGATTTCTATAGAAAGTACGTGGGACATTGTATTTAAGCAAGTTATCTAATACGATAATGAATAAAATCCCATAACTTTTCTGGAGCACAGGGTACAGAAATGTATGTAACGTGAAACCGATAAAATTAACATATGTAACACAACGATTTCTATTTTGCAGATAACATGAATGTTTTACATGTAGAAATCAGTAATATCTTCAACAACCAAAAATAATACCATCAAATTTTATATTACAAGGTTTTCATCCGGCTTTTACTCATTAAAACGATATTGCCTACAGAAAAGTAATATAGTTATTATCAGCACAAGGTTTACAGAAGTTATGAGTTTATATTCTTCAAAACTTTAGTACGATCCTTTATGTATACTTTGAAAAATAGACCTGTTTATTTTACTGTGATGAACACTAATGAAAAAACTATCCGCGTGTTACTTAGAAATTATATTTATGAATTAAACTAAAGTATTTTTCAGTGAAAATGTATACTGATATAAAAAAAACAAACAATCAAGTTTGATAAACTAGAGTTCATTAAATGACAAATAAAGAATATGATATGTGAATTTCAACAATTTTATTAACATCACAAAACCAAATACATAACCCAAACAATATACATCATCAAAAGTTATAAAAAAGCCCTCTCATGACGTAAGCACTTACAGTATCGGCGGAATCCGGTAACACCTCTTGAATATCATGTGGAAGACAGAGTAGAGTGGCTAGGCTCAGAAGCATGTTCTCCACTTCAACTGACTAATGATATGTTAAGACAACACAAACCACATACATCGATTGTGAGGATGGAATCAGGGATGAAACATCTATAACTAGAAAGGTTAAAGATACAAAGATGGTGAAATACCTTTACCCGGGATCAGTAGCACCTGTGGCAATGGACACACCTTTGTAATGCTTGATCACTTACAACTGATCAACTAAATACGAAAGTCTTAGGTATTATCCTTCAGGAAAACTTTTTAAAAGTATTCATAAAACACATATATATGTTAGATATACACTATCTCTAGAATATATCTTTACCTGGGACGTGTGACACCTGTGTGGATAGACACAACTTTGTAATACATGATCTATTACACGAAATGAACTTCAGTAACGAAGAGTTATACAACGCGTCGTTGGGAACATTAATCAAATACCTATACAGAATTCTTATGTTAGATAAAAGACATTTCTTGATAGTAAACATAAGAAATGATGATGAAAGATCAGGGACGTAGATGTAGATATTTTGTTCAAAGATAGAATACTCCTGCCTTAAACTAACTCCTTGTATTGCATTTTCACTTAGATACCCACATGACAATGTGTTCTGTTCTTTAAAATCAAATTCTTATGTTTCTAACATGTTTTTATTATATCTTATATAATCTTAAGGATTCAGGCTTAAAGATCTTGGTTATGAACAACCATTATAATGCAACACAATACATATTTATCATAAACTAATAATCTATCACAATAACCATTATGTTTGTACCAGATTCTTTAAGTCCTCAGTCACGTTTGTTAATATATAAGAGATTTTTCCGCCACTGACAAGTGGCTCCGTGGTGTAGTGGTTAGCACATCTGCCTCATAAACAGTTGGTCCGGGTTCGATTCCCGGCGGGGCCTTTGTTTTCAGTATTTTTTTGTGATCGTAAATACTCGTAGGTAGGCTCTCTCTCTCTCTCTCTCTCTCTCTCTCTCTCTCTCTCTCTCTCTCTCTCTCTCTCTCTATCAGCCGACAGGTAAGTTGAAGAAATCTGGAATTCATCCTTTAGAAATCTGGTATACGAAGAGAGGCCATAATGATTGGATCTCTTCTCCCTTAAGACACGTTGACTTCGCAGCGACTTAATCCAAGTGTTCAAAATTCTGAATAAGTTCAATAAAGTAAACCTCGAGCATCTTTTCGAAATACAAGAAAATGCGGTTACCAGGACAAATGGAATAAAACTCAAAGCTAAATGATGTAGTACGGACGTGGGATAAAGTTTCTTTTCCTATAGGTGTGGTTTAACACTGGAATAAGTTACCGTCAGACGTAGTGAATGCTAAAACCATAAATACTTCCAAAATTCGTTTAGAAAAATGTCTTATAAAGTCAGGTATACTTTGAGGAAAATGCCAGAAATAAACGGATAAACGACAGCGATAACGGGGTTAATAGAAGGCTAATGTGCAGAATAAAGTTATCTAATTTGTATAGACCATCACTAATGATAGGATTATAATTCTTTGTGTATTTAATGATAGAAGATCCAATGATATTTCTAGTGGTAATAGAGCTGAAGTAATCTTCTATTATTAAATACACAAAGAATTATAATCTCAATATCAGTGATGGTCTGTACAAATTAGATAACTTTAGTGTTGATAAAATTTGTAAAATGATAAGTTTATGATACGCTCGTTCTCTGTCTTGGTCAATCACATGTTTACCAAATGGCGTCCTAGCTACGTCTCTTCGATGTATATCAACTGACTGTTATGTTTCTCTCTTTTGTCTCCCTGATGGTGTGAGTTTTACACGAAAGTGCACTCGGGAACTTATCGTGTTTCATTTTCCCCGTGGACTTATAGCAATATCTTGATGACGCGCAAAATTGTGATCCTTTCCAATATATATATATATATATATATATATATATATATATATATATATATATATATATATATATATATATATATATATATATTCCTACGAGTCCACGGGGAAAATGAAACATGAAAAGTTCCCAAGTGCACTTTCGTGTAATAATCACATCATCATGGGAGACACAAGAGAGGAATATAACAGTCAGTTGATATACATTGAAGAGAAGTTAGGACGCCATTTGGTAAACATAGACACACACACACACACACACACACACATATATATATATATACATATATATATATATATATATATATATATATATATATATATATATATATATATATATATATATATATATATATATATATACATATTTTTTTTTTTTTCATACTATTCACCATTTCCCGCGACAGCGAGGTAGCGTTAAGAACAGAGGACTGGGCCTTTGAGGGAATATCCTCACCTGGTCCCCTTCTCTGTTCCCTCTCTTGGAAAATTAAAAAAGAAAAAATAACGAGAGGGGAGGATTTCCAGCCCCCCGCTCCCTTCCCTTTTAGTCGCCTTCTACGACACGCAGGGAATACGTGGGAAGTATTCTTTCTCCCCTATCCCCAGGGGTAATATATGTATATATATATATATATATATATATATATATATATATATATATATATATATATATATATATATATATATATATATATATATATATATATATATATATATATATATATATATATATATATATATATATATAAACATATATATATATATGTATATATTGAAATGATGATAATTTAACTGTCATGTTGAGATGAGTAATAATGGATATATGAGCAGACATTGGTAGGTTTTCTGTATATGCTAAACTTAAACTTGTTTCCTTGTCTATGGATCATGCAATCTAAAAATGGTAACATACCATTATTTTCATTTTCTACAGCAGATTTGATGGAAGGTACTAAATTGTTAAGTAAGGGGAGAAATATTTGTAAATTTTCATTTGTTGGCCAAACACAAAGAACATCATCTACAAACCTAAACCAAATTGCATTAGAAGGTAAAATATCCTTTAGTAATTTTGTTTCAAAAAATTCCATATAAAGATTACTTAGTGCAGGTGAAAGAGGGTTACCCATTGCCATACCAAATTTTTGAGCAAAATAATCTCTTTTGAATTGAAATACACAATCTTTTATACATGATTTTATCAGATCAATGAAAACAATCTTTGAAACAGGTAAGTGAATATCATCCAAGACATCAAATAAGTATTCTAAAAGGTCATCAACTGGAACTTTTGTGAAAAGTGAGGAAACATCGAAGCTGACTAGTTTGAAATCAAAATTAGCATTGATATTGTTTAGCTTGTTGACTAAATGTATATTGTTCCTGATATTAGAATTTGACACCTTACCCACTAAATGGTTCGATAAAGAAACTAACCATTTTGACAATCTATATGTGATGGAGCCTACTGAACTCACTATAGGTCTTGCTGGAAAATTCTGTTTATGTGTTTTGATAAGTCCATACATATATGGGCATGAAGGGGACAAAGATGACAAACTTTGATAAGAAAACCATTAACTTTCAACAGCACCTTCATTTCTTTATTGAAATGGGAATTAACTGCTTCTAAGGGATTTTTTTTACTGAGTTTAGAATATGTTGTGTCATCATTTAAAAGAAAATTCAATTTAGATAAATAGTTACTTTGCCTAAAATCGTAACAGTGTTAGCCTTATCTGCTTTAGTAATATTTATATCCTTGCCTTCTTTTAAGGTGTTAATAGCTCTTATAAATCTTTTAGGGGAACTAGATTTCACTGGTTTTGTCAAACCGGTATACACTAGATCTTACAGTTATTAATTTCATCACTACTTGAATTACTGTATTTCTCTAAATTACAAAAAGACTATGTGACATCTACACAGATGGCTTCCCTGTTAGAGCACACAAAACTTAATCCATAGCCTAATGCACACAAGGAATCTTTATCTAGTTGTTTATCAGACAGGTTTATCACAAAAGAAGGGTTTGTCTTCTTAGTCCAGTCGCTGTTATTAATAAGATGGTCCAACTTACAATTTAGTGTCATTTTGTAGCCTATTGCTTTCATTCCTTAATCTATCATAGCTATAGTCCAACATCCGGTTCTTCCAATATGTCGGTATTGCCATTTGAAAGGCAAGTTTCTTCTCTCTTGTAATGCGAAAAGTCTCCTCCATTGCAAGTTTCTTTAATTCAATGTGTTTCTTTAAAATGACGTTTTGGAATTGGTGAAATGGTCGACCAGACAGCTGCAACAATCGTTGAGGTAGGACACATCTTGGCATCACTTATTCATCAAGGCATTTCCTTTCCTATATATATATATATATATATATATATATATATATATATATATATATATATATATATATATATATATATATATATATATATATATATTCTTTCATACTATTTGCCATTTCCCGCGTTAGCGAGGTAGCGTTAAGAACAGAGAACTGGGCCTTATAGGGATTATCCTCACCTGACCCCATTCTCTGTTCCTTCTTTTGGAAAATTAAAAAAAAAACAAGAGAGGGGAGGATTTCCAGCCACCCGCTCCCTCCCCTTTTAGTCGCCTTCTACGACACGCAGGGAATACGTGGGAAGTATTTTTTCTCCCCTATCCCCAGGGATAATACATATATATATATATATATATATATATATATATATATATATATATATATATATGTGTGTGTGTGTGTGTGTGTGTGTGTGTGTGTGTGTGCACGGATAAACTTTAAGGCTAACCGGGGTGTACTGGTGATGCCTTTGACCTAAAACATAAGTTCAATTGAGCCCGTAGGCCGACCTTGCACGTAGCCTGAATCCTTTTGTGTTCACTATAATCTTCTTTACTATATCTCCTCTCCTTAATCCCTTTATCTTCTCTATGCAAGGCCTATTATAATCTTCACTACAACCTCATCTTCATATAACCTTATCTTGACTTAGGTGGTTTCAGGGAAGGCTTTAGATTTTTCCGCTCACACAAACAACGTACTTACACGGGGCTCCACGAGTGTAAACCTTCCTCCTAATACAGTGGAAATAGATGATTACACACACCTACACACACCACCACCACTAATAATACACAGAGAAATAGCCTTTTCGGTCGGCTTTGGATCCGTCCTTGAACGTAGTTTCGAGGATTTGGGGGATCAGGTCAATAAGGTTAAGTTCACTACAACCTCATATTCACTAACGTGTATCTTCATTACTAGTATATTTTCACTAAATAATATCTTCACTATACCCTCTTCTTCTCTACACTGTTATTTCTACCATACCATCATCAATGCACTCCCTAATGTTCACTAAGAATAGTTCTTATCTTCACTACATAATCATTTTGAACAAACTTCACTCTTTACTAGCCCTTATCTCTACTACATTCGTATCTTCACTACATTCTTTTCTTCACCACAACCTATCTTGACAATATCCTTATCATCACTATGCTCTTCCTCGCTACACTCTCATCTTAACATCATCCTTCTGTTTACCGAACTTAGTTCAAAGTCTGACTTGAACGTAGCTTTGGAAAGTTTGTGTTCCTCATTGTGTTACCTCCTTATTATCATTGTAAAGGCAATTGTCACCACTCCCCAACTAAACCCTCATCGTCACTACACTCTCATCATCATCATTACTTCTTGATGTTCAATACAAAATCTCAACATATGTATTTATCTTCACTACAGAATAACTTTCATTGCACCTTAATCTTCATTACTCCTTGTTTCAGCTACATTCGTATCTTCCATTCATTCTTATATCTTATATTAGTTACATCTTTGCAATATCTTTATATCTTCTCTGTTCCGTCTTTTGGAAAATTGAGAATGAGAGGGAAGGATTTCCAGCCTCCCGCTCCCTCCCCTTTTAGTCGCCTTGTACGACACGCAGGGAATACGTGGCAAGTATTCTTTCTTCCCTATCACCAGGGATAACAGCACCTGGTGTTCCCAGACGGTCACCCATCCAAGTACTAACCAGACCCAACGTTGCTTAACTTCCCTGATCGGACGATATATGCATATATATATATATATATATATATACATATATATATATATTTTTTTTTTTTTTTTTTCAAACTATTCGCCATTTCCCGCATTAGCGAGGTAGCGTTAAGAACAGAGGACTGGGCCTTGAGGGAATACCCTCACCTGGCCCAATTCTCTGTTCCCTCTTTTGGAAAATTAAAAAAAAAACGAGAGGGGAGGATTTCCAGCCCCCCGCTCCCTCCCCTTTTAGTCGCCTTCTACGACACGCAGGGAATACGTGGGAAGTATTCTTTCTCCCCTATCCCCAGGGATATATATATATATATATATATATATATATATATATATATATATATATATATATATATATATATATATATATATATATATATACATATATATACAAGACTGAAAAACAATGAATTTCCCAAATAAAAAATGGAGGCGCCGGGGTTTGAACCCGGGTCCTCTCGCATGCCAAGCGAGTGCTCTACCACTGAGCTACGCCCCCAAGAACATATTTTGGGACTTAGTATTATATAAAGCACTGAGATTACCACGGCAAAATACTGTTTGACCGACCGTTGCCGACTAGCCGGCAAAATAACCACAGTGTAAATCTCCATGTTGCTGTCGTGTTTTCCTCTCAATTTTCCAGGAAGAATTGAGTTTTACTTTTTTATTTTCGTTGCAATAGACTGGAACTAAGCAATAGACTGGAACTAAGCAATAGACTGGAACTAAGCAATAGACTGGAACTAAGCAATAGACTGGAACTAAACAATAGACTGGAACTAAGCAATAGACTGGAACTAAACAATAGACTGGAACTAAGCAATAGACTGGAACTAAACAATAGACTGGAACTAAACAATAGACTGGAACTAAAAAATAGACTGGAACTAAGCAATAGACTGGAACTAAGCAATAGACTGGAACTAAAAAATAGACTGGAACTAAGCAACAGACTGGAACTAAACTATAGACTGGAACTAAACAATAGACTGGAACTAAGCAATAGACTGGAACTAAGTAATAGACTGGAACTAAAGAATAGACTGGAACTAAGCTGACCTGGTATGAGGTCAGAGCCCTCATTATCATCCCTGCTAACTACCGTTCGTTCCACAACCGATGTCTGGCCCATGTTAACTCTGATGTGCCCAGCAGTTGGAGGAGGATCGCCAGAAGCTTCTGGAAGATTTCAAGGACGTCTTGGTGGACCTGACCCTTTCAGATAAGGTCGAAAACCCCAATTTATTGTGAAGATCTTCACTATAACGTTGGACGAACATACTGAATGTTGCACACATGTGATGCGGACAAAATGAAAAAAGAAAAAGACAAAAACTATGTCTGGTGTGGGTCTCGAACCCACGACCTTGAGTGTGTCAGACTCACGCTCTACCACTGAGCTAACCAGACAATAGAAAATTACATCTGTTTCTTCAATTTGAATTAATGAAAATCTTTGCGAGGCAGCGTTTAGAAAAGAGAGATGTCTTTGACGAAATTTACTTGCTTGGCTTATACTTCTGTTCCTCATTATCGAAAGTAAACATACTGAAGGATATATATATATATATATATATATATATATATATATATATATATATATATATATATATATATATATATATATATATATATATATACATACATATATATATATATATTTATATATATATATATATATATATATATATATATATATATATATATATATATATATATATATTTATATATATATATATATATATATATATATATATATATATATATATATATATATATATATATATATATATATATATATATATATATATATATATATATATATATGTTGATCCCTGGGGATAGGGGAGAAAGAATACTTCCCACGTATTCCCTGCGTGTCGTAGAAGGCGACTAAAAGGGGAGGGAGCGGGGGGCTGGAAATCCTCCCCTCTCATTATTTTTTTTTAATTTTCCAAAAGAAAGAACAGAGATGGGGGCCAGGTGAGGATATTCCCTCAAGGGCCCAGTGCTCTGTTCTTAACGCTACCTCGCTAACGCGGGAAATGGCGAATAGTTTGAAAGAAAGAAATATATATATATATATATATATATATATATATATATATATATATATATATATAGATAGATAGATAGATAGATAGATAGATAGATAGATAGATAGATAGATATTGATATATATATTGGAAAGGATCACAATTTTGCGCTTGATCAAGTATATTCCTATGGATTTCTGTAGAAAGTACGTGGGACATTCATTTTAAGCAAATTATTTTATACAATAAGAAATAAAATCCCATAACTTTTCTGGAGCACAGGGTACCGAAATGTATGTAACATGAAACCGGTAGAATTAACATATCTAACATAAAGATTTCTATTTTGCAGATAACATAAATGTTTTACATGTAGAAATCAGTAATATCTTGAACAACCTAAACATAATACCATCAAATTTTATATTACAAGTTTTTTTTCCTGGTTTTACGCATTAAAACGATATTGTTTACAGAAACGTAATGTAGTTATTATCAGCACAAGGTTTAGAAGGTCTTAAACAAGTTATGAGTTTATATTCTTCAAAACTTTAGTAAAGTCCATTAAGTATACTTTGAAAAAGAGACTTGTTTTTTTTGCTTTTGTGAACACTAATGAGAAAATCATCAATGTTTTTCTTTTAAATGTTCAATACGAATCAAATCAAAGTATCTTTCAGAGAAAATGTATGTCATAATCAGCAAGACACAAACAATTAAGTCTGGTTAACTAAAGATCATTAAATAACAAATAAAGAATATGATATGCGAATTTCAACAATCTCATTAATATCACAAATTCAATTATGTTACACAAAATTTTCAAGTCATCAAAAGTAATAAAAGGAAAAGATGTCCGGAAGTAACTTGTTACTCTCAGCGTAAACACATATAGGCGGAATCCGGTAACACCTCTTAGATAGCATATGGAAGAAAGAGTAGAGTGGCTAGGCTCAGAAGAATGTTCTCCACTTCAACTGATTAATGATATGTTAAGGATAAAGACAATACAAACCACATACATCGATTGTGAGGGTGGAATCATGGATGAAACATCTATAACTAGAAAGGTTAAAGATACAAAGATGGTGAAATACCTTTACCCGGGATCAGTAGCACCTGTGGCAATGGACACAGCTTTGTAATGCTTGATCACTTACAACTGATCAACTTTAATACGAAAGTCTTAGGTATTGTCCCTCAAGAAAACTTTTTACACATATCTATAAAACACATATATATGTTAGATATACACTATCTCTAGAATATATCTTTACCTGGGACGTGTAACACTTGTGTGGATAGACACAGCTTTGTAATGCATGATCCATTACACGAAATGAACTTCACTAACGAAGAGTTATACAACGCGTCGTTGAAGAATATTAATCAAATACCTATAAAGAATTTTTATGTTAGATAAAAGACATTTCTTGATAGTAAATATGAGATATGATGATGAAAGATAAGAAACGTAGAGGTAAATATTTTGTTAAAAGATGAAATACTCCTGCCTTAAACTAGCTCCTTGTGTTGCTTTTTCACTTAGGTACCCACATGATAATGCATTCTGTTCTTTATAATCATAAATTTTTATGTTTCTAACGCGTTTTTATAATTTCTTATATAATCTTAAGGATTCTGGCTTAAAGATCTTGGTTCTTAACAACCATTATAATGCAACACAAAATACATTTATCTTAAACAAATCATTTATCACAGTGATCATCATGTTTGTACCAGATTCTTTAAGTCCTCAGTCGGGTTTGTTAATATATAAGAGATATTTCCGCCACTGAAAAGTGGCTCCGTGGTGTAGTGGTTAGCACATCTGCCTCATAAACAGTTGGTCTGGGTTCGATTCCCGGCGGGGCCTTTGTTTTCAGTATTTTTTGTGATCGTAAATACTCGTAGGTAGGTTCTCTCTCTCTCTCTCTCTCTCTCTCTCTCTCTCTCTCCTCTCTCTCTCTCTCTCTCTCTCTCTCTCTCTCTCTCTCTCTCTCTCTCTCTCTCTCTCTCTCTCTCTCTCTCTCTCTCTCTCTATCAGCCAAGAGGCAAGTTGATATGTGCTGGGTGGGTGGGTGGGTGGAGTGCAGAGTGGCTCGCCGTCATATGGCAAGAACTTCATCGCTCTCACTCAGTCACGCAATCTACATTCATAGTGGCTGGCCGGGGGGGGGGGGGGGGGGGAGAGAGAGAGAGAGAGAGAGAGAGAGAGAGAGAGAGAGAGAGAGAGAGAGAGAGAGAGAGAGAGAGAGAGAGAGAGAGAGAGAGAGTTCTTGTTTATGGGTTCATCTGACGAGATTTTACCAAAAGGCAGGGCACGCGCGTAACGCTTTCCGCAGAGAAATATTTTGTCTCGAAGATCCAAGTGGTGGGAGTAAGGTGTTGTGATGCGTTATGTCTGGGAAGGAGAGGTTGTATGTTTGTGGAGTAAGAACCAGCAGACAACGTCTGGGTTAGACAGGAAGGTAAGAAAGCTGCCTGAGTCAGAGGAGTGGTAATTAACAGCCACTAAAATGCCACGTGGTACCTGGAAACTGTAGTGACGTAAGTGACAAGGGGCCTGCATGGGTCTGCTGGTGGTGGGGGGGTTGTCGTCAGAGACCAAATATAACTGTTGATGTTGCATGACATTAAGATGAGGCTGTTGTGTGGTGTGGCGGGAAAGGTAGTATAATATTGGAAGCAGGTAATGTGGCATCGTACTCAGGCATGAAGCTCTGAAAGATCTTTGTGGCTGAACACGACGGTGCGACTTTCAGGTACTATGACGGCCTGAACTTTGACTTTGTCATTAAGGTTATACATGCATGTATGTACGTAATTGTAAATATGTTTTCCTTTGTCATTATGTGTTTACAATATACATTTGACCGGCTGGTGATCCCAATGGTGTCTGTGCTAAGGCCTGGCGTAAACATTTGGACATACAAGCATAAAAGAAAGTTCTGGAGGCAAGTGTAGAGAAGGAAATTCTTGTGAATATTTCATGTGTGCTTCCATCATGCAGACCACAATGTTGTTGGGTCAGGCTGGAGGTTTGAAGTGACAGAGGAGAGACTGGACTTGATGACTTGAGTAAGTGAACGAGAGACTGACCTGGTACCATGATTGAGATATTAATATGTAATTACTTATCTTTCTCTTCCCCTGAAGAAATGTTTCTCCATTGTAAGGCGCCAGTGTTTAGAATTTACATATTTGACTTGCCTGCCAGTTTGCATCTATATAGACTTCATATTTAAGTTGAAGAGGGTAATCAATACACTTGCACTCTCAGCCACCGACTCTCGCTCCACTTACAAGAAGGTGGAATCAAACATCATCATGAACAAAAGCATGGAACGAGACTAACGAGGGAGATTATAATGAATAACATCAAAATCATTACTAGTTGTAGTGATCGCAGGAGACTACAGAGATTAGAAGCTATTCACATAAGAGAGGAAGCCCCTGTCATCAACATCCAGACAAACATGACCACAGCCTTATAGCTCTATGATGGTCCGCCAATAGGACGTAGAGCTGATAATGCCTTGTCAAATTCCCGATTGCTCAGATGTGATTAATTACTGTGTTGTTACAAATATTCCATTATACAAAGGAATGTAAAGGTATCCATACAGCAGTGGACCACTGGGTCACTTCGAGGCTGATGGTGATAGTGGAAGATATCAGGAACTCACACATTAGTGTAGTGGAAGATATCAGGAACTCACACATTAGTGTAGTGGAAGATATCAGGAACTCACACATTAGTGTAGTGGAAGATATCAGGAACTCACACATTAGTGTAGTGGAAGATATCAGGAACTCACACATTAGTGTAGTGGAAGATATCAGGAACTCACACATTACTGTAGTGGAAGATATCAGGAACTCACACATTAGTGTAGTGGAAGATATCAGGAACTCACACATTAGTGTAGTGGCAGATATCAGGAACTCACACATTAGTGTAGTGGAAGATATCAGGAACTCACACATTAGTGTAGTGGAAGATATCAGGAACTCACACATTAGTGTAGTGGAAGACATACAGATAATCTAAAGATAAACCTGTATATTGTCAGTGTGACTAATGATGAGTCACAAATAATGTTAGTCTTGAACTTGAAGGGAAATATTTATCAAGTTTATTGTGAAACGTATTTATAATGCTGCTTCCAACCACTCTAACTGGTACATTATTCCATGTTAACAATCATATTGAAGATAAAATACTTCACCTCATCTGAGGTCAAACGTTTGCCCACCAGTTTGTGTTCATTACTACGAGTGACATCAGATGTGACGTCATTAGTAGATAGATATCTATACCTCATAGTGATTTTTGTTGGTAATACAGACAGTTAGTTTCGCTCTATTTCCAATGAACGTAACTTTAAAGTAAAGTACACACGGTAAAAAAGTATCTTCCCGGATGTGTCCGATGAATGTAGAAATGATCAACACGACTCGTGTTGTCTGGGTAGGGTTGGTGAGTGTGAATGTGGACATGTTTCCTCATAATTATGGCAACTCATCTTTATTCTTAATTCCGTCATAATATGAATTCAATATACAATTCAATATTACAATTTGTCCCTGTATTGGCACGGGGTCTTATCATACGATCATGATGAAATTGGTTCATAGTTAGACCTGCCAAGTCTCCTCAAATATGGAATGTTTCTAATTGTTGGATTCACCAGGTCTCCATATGACTGGTCTGTCCCATGACAGGTCGCTAGGTCTATGCTTGGTACGGGCCCTCACCTCAACCCGGCTCTTTATCTGATCTTGACTAACAGGTAGTTTGTTGTTAGGGAGGCTGGCTGCCTGGCTGGCACAGGGCTTTACAATATGACGGATCTCTTTGTACCAGGTAAACATACATGTGTATTATTGGAGTGATCAGAATATCTCCTTTATGACCAAACAATTTAATGGTAGTATTTCGTATAGGGTCAATGTAATGTTGGTATATTTGAAAACATATGAACAGTCATAAAGCCTGAATCCATAGTATATGTCAAACATTAAAGTTATATACATGTTGACTTTTATCATTACCAGTACAACATTGGTGAACTAATGGTCTTCAACCGGTATGCACAACCTCAACAATCAGGAGTTGTTCATTATTTCTGTTATACATATAAAGACTCAGGTACGTCACCTAAGGTAATGATTGGTATTTTCTTTAGAAGGATAACTTAAATTTGGAATAAAATGATGATAAATTAAGAACCATATGTATATATGTAAACGTGTAGATATATGTATCTACTTAAGTCAGACGAATGTATTATATACTTAAGAATGTGACTGACAACTTATAGAATAAGGTACAAACATTATGGTTAATGTGATAAATGATTTATAATAAATATGTACAGTGTTGCATTTAAATGGTTCTTAAGAACCAAGGCCTTTTAGCCAGTAAAGATGATAAGAAATTGAAAAAGGTGTTGAAAGCATAACAATCATAAGCCCCAGAATATATTATCCTCTGGATATGTAAAATAAAATCCAACGCAAAATAACTAGGTTAAAACAGTATTCATTCAGCATTTAAGAAAATATGTACTTTGACTCTCCTTATCTCCAATCATTATTTCTTATGTTTACTTTCAACAAATGTCTCGTATATCATATAAAAATTTGTTATAGGTATTAGGTGAATATTGTCCAGCGACGCGTTGTATAACTCTCTGTTGTCAAAGTTCACCGGTGGAGTAGATCATATATTACAAAGCTGTGTCTATCCACACAGATGTTACACGTCCCAGGTTAAGATATTTCCTTGATATGGCGTTTATCTAACATAGATATGTCTTCTATAAAGATCTGTAAACACGTTCTCCTGCGGGTCGATACCTAACGCTTTCGTATTAATCATTTGTAAGTGACCAAGCATTACAAAGCTGTGTCACTTCCCACACTCGGTTTCATTAATCATTCAAACTATATTTGTTTCATCATTGATTTGAACCTTACAATAGATATTTATGTTTGTAATTTTCTTGATCATATCATTAGTCAGTTGAAGTGCACAATACGCTTGTCAACCTGGCCAGTCTACTGTTTTGGTCATGAGATATTATTCACAAGGTGTAACAGGACTCCATCCGTCAGCTGTGTCACCACCAGTGACAAGTCATCCTTAGCAAGGCTGTGTCATCCTCAAAGGACGGAGAGAAATAGTACAGTCTCGTCGGAAATGTTCTTGCTTAAAGATGTCTACCTTCCTCTGCTCCTGTGTAGAGTGCAGCAGCCACGAAGGTGTAGGAGCGCCATCAAAGGTGTGCTGGTGATGTGTGGTAATAATAATAATACTGTTCACACCATCAACAATAACCATTTCTCAGGTTTGTCTGTCCTACTTGTCGTCGCTGTACGTAACTCTGTCATTGCATATGTCTTCCTTGAACGTACACCTTCCTATATTTCACTGTCCCAACTATTTGGACAATAATACGTTGAAAGGATTGTTAGCTGACTTTAAAGTGGAACATAATAAAGGATTAGTGACCTAATGACCTTTCATAGGTCGCTGTTCGTTTGACTCCATTCGTAATCAAGACAGACATTCATAGTTTTATATGCAGCTACCTGCTGGACCTGGACGATCATTTTATGTTGAACTTATAGTTCACATTCTGGCTTCATGACCACAAGCTGATAGCCCTTAAATCCAACAACATATATACATCCTGTTATACAACTGATGTTACTGTCTGACGTATGTATGGTGCGGCTTGATGACCTTACCTGCTGATGGTCATTAAGTCAAACATGTTATCATGTTGCAAATATCGTGATTTGTATGTTTTGTTGTGCGGCACAGTTTCTGGTGTAGATATCTTTAATAACCTTTACCGGTTACTATCCAGTATAGTGAACGATAGACAGACTTACGTGTTACAGACTCCGTATGATAAACACCTGACGAATCTCGAAACAACAAATTATTTGTTGGGTAAGATCAGAGAACGAGTCGTCCAGTGGCAGAACATAAAACTACAACATGTAACAACAACAACAGCAACAACAACAACAACAGCAACAACAAACAACTGTTATGTGAAGATCTAGTTATTCAAAGTGAGATGATCACAAGGAAGTTAGAGATATAGAAGAGTAGGAGTGAGGCATAACCTGGAGGACCACCGTGGCTGGTGCTATATAGAGCAGTGAGGGATAACACCATATCTTAACCCCTGGTGATGTGTGAGCTTATAAACACTGGTCGTATTTATGGCGGCCACCAGGAAGTAATGTTCACCAGGTATTGCTCTGCTCTACACTGATCCAACAACTACAAGGATAATGTTGTTATAACCTTCTTAATCATGCTGGTTATAGAAGCATTATAGATACATGTTGGTGACACATCATAATGATGGTCTCGTCTGGTGTCCACATAACCACAGTACTTTACTACAGTACATACAGTAATATCAGTCGTAACAACACTATGTATGTAGTCGTGATTACCGTAACATGTGAGTGGCAAGATTGGATGACGTAACGTAACAATATCAGACTTCATCATTCTCAATAGTTTAGGTGGATCATGTAATATTTGGCGTTGCTTCATGTTTTATCAGTTGATAAAATGATGGTTGGCCTAATGACCTTCACAAGTCAATGGTCATTAAATCCAACACAGCAACCAACCACTCATGATGACCAGGAGGGAGCCACCTGGTGC
This sequence comes from Panulirus ornatus, assembly GCF_036320965.1. NCBI lineage: Eukaryota > Metazoa > Arthropoda > Malacostraca > Decapoda > Palinuridae > Panulirus > Panulirus ornatus. The sequence continues at coordinate 28,474,818 of NC_092265.1, forward strand.
AGACCAAGTGTACCAGCCTGGTGGAGAGGATCAACTGCTCCACCTCAGGATAAGAGCTGCTCAAGTTCTGTAGTGAGGGACACTCCAAGTGGCATGTGAAACTACCAGTCTTAGTTATAAACTACCGCCCGGCTGGCCGGTGGGTGGCTGTGGCCAACATGAACCCAGGGGCCACACATCGCCCACTGACCTGACCACCGGCCGGTGACTGTGGCCAACATGAACCCAGGGGCTACACACCGCCCACTGACCTGACCACCAGCCGGTGGGTGGCTGTGGCCAACATGAACCCAGGGGCTACACACCGCCCACTGACCTGACCACCGGCCGGTGGGTGTGGCCAACATGAACCCAGGGGCTACACAAACACACACACACACACACACACACACACCGCCCACTGACCTGACCACCACCACTGTGACCTGATCACGTGTGCCATGTAGCTCCTCCTTGGACAACATTAATCAAATACCTAGACAGAATTTTTATGTTACATAAAAGACATTTCTTGATAGTAAACATAAGAAATGATGACGAAAGAAAAGGGACGCTATTAGAGGTAAATATTTTGTTAAAATATGAAATACTCTTCCTCAAACTAGCTCCCTGTACTGTATTTTCTTTCACATACCCAGAGGAAAATATATTCTGTGGGTAATCAATATGGATGTTTATGTTTAACAGGTTTTCTATTTCTGATAGTATTTCACTGATTCAGGTTTAAAGACCTTAGTTCTGAACAACCATTATAATGCAACACAATACATATTTATCATAAACAAATCATTTATCACAATAACCATTATGTTTGTACCAGATTCTTTACGTCCTCAATCATGTTCGTTAATGTATAAGGAATTTTTCCGCCACATTTCAATACATAACATATATCTACACGTGTGGAAATATATGTATATGTTTGTATAAATTTTTCTTTGGCTTTTATAATTAAGGTGTAAGATATCCGGCTGAAGAAAATACTAGATAATATTATAGGTTATGTGTGTGTGTGTGTGTGTGTGTGTGTGTGTGTGTGTGTGAGTGCACACAGGAGTGAAAACATATTTTACACTTACAAGGTTAAAAGACGGGGCAACACTAGTGTACAAATCCTTCCTCAAAAGACTCACGTGATAATGATTAAAGTAGTACACACACACACACACACACACACACACACACACAGAGCGGCGCCTTCAATTCTTGATGTAGATTGATTTCCTATCTTAGTTTCGTCTACGGAATTCTACATCTTCAGTTCAGCACACCATTGTGGTAATGAAGGGAAAGTCACCACATTTACAAGCCGAGTGCATGTAGCTTATCCCACCTCATTAGACAGAAAACTTACCTGTATTTGAATTAATGAACGGGAACAGAGAAGACAAAATTTTACTACACATTTATTATACAACTATACAATTTACATTATATACATTACCACATTTCCTGCACTTTCCATCACAAATTTGCTGAGGTCATAACCTTGAAGTTACCATTACCTTACAACCTTAAGGATGGTGGTCTACAACACCTCTAGATTGATGGAGAAAACGAAAAGTTTCGTTTTTTTATTAAGACCACAGAAATGCGGTAATTCCACTTCACTACCACTAACTACTAGTTATTTGACTTGTTGATTTTCACGGCTAAGATTTTCATCCTCTGAGCGAAGCCATACAATAATCGTCCTTATCTACTCTGAGCATTGGATAGCCTCCTGATGATCAAGATTGCTGTTTTGGTTGTCCGTTTCCCTTGTTACTGCTGCGTCTCACTGCACACCTTACATGAGTGCCTTCCACAGTATTAGGGACAGCTGCTGGGCCTCACTGTAGCTACTTCTGGGACGGTTGCCAATCTTCCTCGTATTCCCTCATGACCACAGCGCCAAACCGACTCCCGCCATCAGGCCGAAACGCACAAACATTTCTGACAAAATTGAGACAACCGCTTTCGCGTCAGTTTTGACACCAAGTGAATTTCTACGACAATTACGCTCAAGATGCTTGGTTTTTCGTTCATGGATTGAACAGAAGCAACCAACGATGGTTGCTACTGCCCAATCCATGAAGTCCCCCCCACCACGGAAAGGTAACCAAGCTTCGGGGGGGATGGGTGTTTACCCTGACGCCAACGGAGAAACTCAATATTAGTGCAGAGATCTTTTCCTCGATAAAGAAAGTGTAGCCGGACTCCGCCCTCATGAGGTTAGTGCACGACAGCAAAGATCACCCTTTGGTAGGCTGTGCTATAGGCAGCACAGCTCCGTCAAAGATCTCACTCCATAAGTGAAATTATATAGATTCCTTTTTTAACATTTTGTCTTGTCTATAAGGAACTCATCAGTTCTTCTCCAGTGAAAGCAAAAAATCATCGAGAAATTCATTTGTCTTCTCAATATCAGGATCTTGTGGCTCTGTGTGGGGGACGGGGCTGGTGGGCTGTGTGTCTGGCTGTGTCTGGAGAGCGGGGCTGGTGGTCTCTGTGACTGGTTGTGTCTGGGGACCGGGGCTGGTGGTCTCTGTGACTTGCTGTGTCTGGGAAGCGGGGCTGGTGGTCTCTGTGGCTGGCTGTGTCTGGAGATCAGGGGAAGTCTTGGGCATAAATTTCAATATACTGTGAGCGATATCGTCTCTCAACCGATTCCTCTCGATCTTCTCTTGCACGGCCTTCATGATACGTTTGGGCGGCTTTCTCCATTTTCTTTGCATTTCAGTTGGTGATCCTGCGCCATCGAGCCACATGATACCAGAATAGTATCGTTCCTGTTTCCCAACGGGTCCAATCTTGGTGTCACACATGATGCCGAGTGAACCCAAATGGCGGCCGATGTTTACGTTGGAAGCCACGGGCTCGTTATGTATCTTGCAGTAACTTTCATACCGTTGCTGCAGCTCTTTCCTGCTGATAAGGTACCGCTTCATAGTAATAGTCTTTCCCTTCATTTGAACGAAGGTATTCATGAAACTAACAAAGGAAGCCTTTCCTTTGTAATCCCGTTTGTAGTAACAGAAAGCCATTGAAGACGTGGATTGGGTCAGGCGAAGTTACACAGACTAACAAGATAGTCCTATAATCAATGATCCTGTATCAGCACTGAACTCGAAATACTTCAGAACGACAATTTCAACCCAAGGCTGGAGGGCCAATTGATGATATTCTCACGTCTTGCTCAACCAAGTAACCTCGGTTAGACCTTGTTTATATTTAAACATAGTAAAGCTAATATAGTGAAGCTTGATGATTCTATTTATATGTAAGTTGCAATGTAGTTTGTATATATATATATATATATATATATATATAAATACGAGAGGGGAGGATTTCCAGCCACCCGCTCCTTTTCCTTTTAGTCGCCTTCTACAACACGCAGAGAATACGTGGGAAGTATTCTTTCTCCCCTATCCCCAGGGATATGTATACATAAATGCCCACATACACATACAAAGACACACATTTTTTTTTTTTTTTTTTTTTCTCAAACTATTCGCCATTTCCCGCGTTAGCGAGGTAGCGTTAAGAACAGAGGACTGGGCCATTGAGGGAATATCCTCACCTGATCCCCTTCTCTGTTCCTTCTTTTGGAAAATTAAAAAAAAAAGATTGAGATCGGAGGATTTCCAGCCCCCCGCTCTCTTCCCTTTTAGTCGCCTTCTACGACACGCAGGGAATACGTGGGAAGTATTCTTTCTCCCCTATCCCAAGACACACATATATGTACATATTCATACTTGCTTGCCCTCAACCAATTCTGTCGCCACCCGCCCCACAGCAAATAGCATCGCCACCCCCCTACTTCAGATAGGTTGTGACGGAAAAAAAAAAAAAAAAAAAAAAAAAGCCAAATTCATTCACAATGTCTCTAGCTGTCATATGTAGTGCATCAAACCACAGCTCCCTATGCTTTTTTCCAAAGTAAAGCTTAGAGTAATAAAACTGCCACACAGGAATATATGAATAATCATCAAAAGTCTAAATGGCTAACAACAAACATATAGAAGCAAATTAGCCAAGAGAGACAAAATATTATGAAACTGATCAGCAAAATTAAGAAGTGAAGAACAGGGGATAAGAACACGTAATCATAGGCAACATCAATGAGATGGCATTGATAAAAGTTCAAAATAGACTGTCCTGCACACTAGAAGTACAGGAAAAGGATGTTTGATGTATAATTATTCAACAGTTTATATGGGCTGACATCGATAAAAAATACAGCACTTCCCCAAAAAAGACTTTGGTTCAGGTATTCTTTCCTTGTGGGGGGAGAGAGAGAGAGAGAGAGAGAGAGAGAGAGAGAGAGAGAGAGAGAGAGAGAGAGAGAGAGAGAGAGAGAGAGAGAGAGAGAGAGAGTGTATACAAGATGACATTGCAAGTAATCAAATGCAAACATGCAAAATTATATGAAAAAGTCAAGAGAAAAGGTGAAAATAAAGACAGATCTGAAAACAAGCAACAATGTTTAAATACTGCTACACAAAGATTCATCAATGGGAAAATGGCAAGCCTAAAATAAAAACGTTTTTGTTTCCATAAACAGGAAAAATAGCATAGTCATCACAGAAATGCCAGATATTCAAGTATAAACCCTATCTTTGCTTTCAATGTTAGTCCACACACTGTTTAACCTATAATTCAATTTGTGTAACATTTGAATTCACCTCAATTCGAATGATACAACATAAATGAAAAATTTTCAAGAGAATCTTACACATTAAAGATTCAGGGAGCCACAGAATGATAAGCCTTCTAAGCAAAAGGCAACACTTCCAACTTATGATTGTCATTGCCAAATAATGCTTAAATACCCAAGGTTTAGCTGTGAAAACTCCATTCAAAAATTACGTTATGTAATGCTTCCAGCAGGATCAGAAAATATTCAGCATTTCAGCTTCACACTTTTAAGGCACCAACTTGTTCACCATATACTTTTTTTTTTTTCTTTTTTTTACTTGATCGTTGATTTCCATGTAGCACCATGCAAAGAAAGGCTGTGATGAACAATGCACCAAAACCACCGCTAAATCCACAACCAGATCCCACAGACCTCTCCATGATTTACCCTGAATGCTTCACAAGCACTGGCTCAGTCCAATGACAGCACGTCAGCCTCAGTATGCTACATTCCAATTCACTATCCAGTGAAAGCTTTGAGACCTCCTGCATGTTCAGGCATCAATCGCTCAAAATCTTTCACTCCATCCTTCCCTCTCCACCTTTGTACTCCAACACTCCTTGTTCCCTCCACTTATGAAAAGTAATCCTGTATGTCAACCTTTCCTCACATATCCTCTCCATGCCACACCATTTCAGCACATCATAAAAGTACATGCTTAATAAATACCTGACAAAGTTAAACATGATTCAAAATGAGACTGATTTTCATGTATCAAGACCATCCAGAGAGAGCTTTTGGAGTTCCCAAAACTCCAGAGTAAATTAACTCTTATTCAAACAAAATTTTCAATCAAAAGTGTCAGACTTAAAAGAATCTTTTCTGGTCTCCACATCCATAACTGAACAAAGAAAAAACTTCTCTAAATCTGTTTAACTGAAGGAAGCAGTAACCACACTGCCATATATATATATATATATATATATATATATATATATATATATATATATATATATATATATATATATATATATATATATATATATATAAATATATATATATATATATATATATATATATATATATATATATATATATATATATATATATATATATATATATATATCTTTTTTTTTTTCAATAATGGATGGAACTTAGCTCCAAAGGTAATTTTGTTGTTGGAGTGGGACCTCCAGCCATTCTGTCTACTTTTTCCCTTTCTAGACATGTGGTGGTGCATTGGGTAGTGTGGCAACCTTCGTCTTCATCTTTTTGGGTGCAGGCTTGCAAACCTCGTGGAGTAGTTGTGGGGTTTGTTTCTTTGCTGCACCCGACATAGCCATCTGGGCGTAGCTATCTACCCGGGCTGGTGGGTCAGCCAGCATAGCTACACGCTCACTCGGTACCTGGGCTGGTGGACGAGCAGCCTTCCTTTCTTCCATGGCTACAGTCTGCCTAACGACCTGGGGTTGTGGAGCAGCCATCCTTACTACCACCCAGGTTGGTTGGGCAGCCTTCTTTCGTTTCTTTGCTACACCCTTCTGGTTGGGCTGGTTGGGCAACCTTCTTTTTCCTCTTCTTCGATACAACCTGCCAACCGAATTCGTCTGCTGGTGGGTCCGTTTCTTTCATGGATACAACCTCTGTAGCCACTTGGGCTGGCCGGTCAACCTTCGGTTGTAGGTAAAAGTATATATATAGAATAATGTGGTTATCATCAGCAGCTAGAGGCCATTCCTCCCTCCTTGCCTGCAGAGTTCTTGATTTTCTGGAAAGTTCTACGAGATTCTGGTAAGATAAATACCATTGAGAGGACGTTGTTAGGGGACAGTCAGGTTCAGTTTAGAGTTGGTTGTGGGATGGTTCTTTTACTGTGTCGTATCAGCCAGATGGGTATTTCTTTTCACAGTTTTCGTTAAAGTTTGTTTTCTAGAGGCATAATCTAGAGCACTATTTTCCATATGTTTATCATTTTTCTTGTTATAGTTTCATTATAATCATTAGTTTTGTTATTGTTGACTTTCAGATATTTGATGTAATGTTTGTGATTCTCGTGGAAGTGTCTGACATCTTGCTAGAAGACTTTCTGGTCACAATATTTCTGCACTGGGGAGTTGATCGTATTCTTTTAATGCAGGTTTTGTTATTATCTTGCTTTACATTAAGGTCTACTGGAGGTTTTCCCAATGCTGGTTGAACATATGTCCAGCAACAGGAGATGGCGTAAGATACAGTATTGATGAAACTTATCTATCTGTATAACTATCTAAATATCGCTCTATCAATCTATCAATCTAACTATCTATCTATCTATATATCTATCTATCTTTATCTGAAAGTCAACAATAATAAAATCATTGATATATGAAGTATAACAACGTCCTCTCAATGGCAATTATCTCACCAGAATCTTCTAGAACCTTCAAGAAAACTATGAACTCTGCAGGCAAGGAGGGAGGAATGGTCTCCGGCTATTGATAAAACCATATTATTCCATATATATGTTTATATATACATATTTATGTATATATATGAATGTATATATAACGTACAGAATAATGCGGCCATCATCAGTATCGAAGAAAACTGAAAAGATGAGGTCCCACCGAGATTCGAACTCGGATTGCTGGATCCAGAGTCCAGAGTGCTAACCCTTACATCATGGGACCTGATAAGAAAAGATGTGATTTCATCTAAATGTTTTACATATAATCAACCAGAGGCCATTCCTCCCTCCCTGCCTGCAGGGTTCAAGGTTTTCTAGAAGGTTCTCGAAGATTCTGGTAAGATCATTACCTTTGAGAGGTCGTCGTTAGGTGACAGTCAGGTTCACTCTATGGTTGGTGTTTGTAGTTGGTTGTCCGAGGATGTTGTTATACTTGATCAATTTTGTAATTGTTGACTTTCAGGTAGGAAGTACTCATTTACGATGCATCCTTGTACTCACAACAACCTTATGAGTCACTTCAAGATTTATCTTCACTACAACTTTATCTTCACTACACCATTAAGGTTGAAGTCAATGGTCACATTCACTACAACCTCAAGACGACTGGTCTTATACCTAACCCATATTATCACTACATCCATGTACATGTATTTCTTGCAGAATAACGTAGATATCAATGATTACTGTGAAAATTGACATATACAGCCTTACGTATCTATCGATCTATCTAATATCTGTTTTTTACCTATCTATCTATCTACTATCTATCTATCTATCTATGTAAATCAGAAAGTCAACAACAATATCATTAATGATACGTATGACTACGTCCTCTCAATGGCAGTTCCTACCCAGAATCTTCGAGAACCTTCTAGAAAACCTTGAACCCTGCAGGCAGGGAGGGAGGAATGGCCTCTGGTTGATTATATGTAAAACATTTAGATGAAATCACATCTTTTCTTATCAGGTCCCATGGTGTAAGGGTTAGCACTCTGGACTTTGGATCCAGCAATCCGAGTTCGAATCTCGGTGGGACCTCATCTTTTCAGTTTTCTTCGATACTGATGATGGCCACATTATTCTGTACGTTATATATACATTCATATATATACATAAATATGTATATATAAACATATATATGGAATAATATGGTTTTATCAATAGCCGGAGACCATTCCTCCCTCCTTGCCTGCAGAGTTCATAGTTTTCTGGAAGGTTCTAGAAGATTCTGGTGAGATAATTGCCATATACAGGACGTTGTTATACTTCATATATCTATGATTCTATTATTGTTGACTTTCAGATAAAGATAGATAGATAAATAGGTAGATAGATAGTTAGATTGATAGATAGATAGAGCGATATCTAGATAGGTATATAGATAGATAAGTTTCATCAATACTGTATCTTACGCCATCTCCTGTTGCTGGACATATGTTCAACCAGCATTGGGAAAACCTCCAGTAGACCTTAATGTAAAGCAAGATTATAACAAAACCTGCAATAAAAGAATACGATCAACTCCCCAGTGCAGAAATATTGTGACCAGAAAGTCTTGTAGCAAGATGTCAGACGCTTCCACGGGAATCACAAACATTACATCAAATATCTGAAAGTCAACAATAACAAAACTAATGATGATAATGAAACTATAACAACAAAAATGATAAACATATGGAAAATAGTGTTCTAGATTATGCCTCTAGAAAACAAAATTTAACGAAAACTGTGAAAAGAAATACCCATCTGGCTGATACGACACAGTAAAAGAACCATCCCACAACCAACTCTAAACTGAACCTGACTGTCCCCTAACAACGTCCTCTCAATGGTATTTATCTTACCAGAATCTCGTAGAACTTTCCAGAAAATCAAGAACTCTGCAGGCAAGGAGGGAGGAATGGCCTCTGGCTGCTGATGATAACCACATTATTCTATATATATACTTTTACCTACAACCGAAGGTTGACCGGCCAGCCCAAGTGGCTACAGAGGTTGTATCCATGAAAGAAACGGACCCACCAGCAGACGAATTCGGTTGGCAGGTTGTATCGAAGAAGAGGAAAAAGAAGGTTGCCCAACCACCCCAACCAGAAAGGTGTAGCAAAGAAACGAAAGAAGGCTGCCCAACCAACCTGGGTGGTAGTAAGGATGGCTGCTCCACAACCCCAGGTCGTTAGGCAGACTGTAGCCATGGAAGAAAGGAAGGCTGCTTGTCCACCAGCCCAGGTACCGAGTGAGCGTGTAGCTATGCTGGCTGACCCACCAGCCCGGGTAGATAGCTACGCCCAGATGGCTATGTCGGGTGCAGCAAAGAAGCAAACCCCACAACTACTCCACGAGGTTTGCAAGCCTGCACCCAAAAAGATGAAGACGAAGGTTGCCACACTACCCACTGCACCACCACATGTCTAGAAAGGGAAAAGGTGGACAGAATGGCTGGAGGTCCCACTCCAACAACAAAATTACCTTAGGAGCTAAGTTCCATCCATTATTGAAAAAAAAAAAAAAAAATATATATATATATATATATATATATATATATATATATATATATATATATATATATATATATATATATATATATATATATATATATATATATATATATATATATATATATATATATATGTATATATATATATATATATATATATATATATATATATATATATATATATATATATATATATATATATATATATATATATATATATGAATATATATATATATATATGTATATATATATATATATATATATATATATATATATATATATATATATATATATATATATATATATATATATATATATATATATATATATATATATATATATATATATATGTATATATATATACATATATATATATATATATATATATATATATATATATATATATATATATATATATATATATATATATATATATATATATATATATATATATATATATATACATATATATATATATATATATATATATATATATATATATATATATATATATATATATATATATATACATATATATATATATATATATATATATATATATATAAACTACATTGCAACTTACATATATATAGAATCATCAAGCTTCACTATATTACCTTCACTATATTTAAATATAAACAAGGTCTAACCGAGGTTACTTGGTTGAGCAAGACGTGAGAATATCATCAATTGGCCCTCCAGCCCTGGGTTGAAATTGTCGTCCTGACGTGTGTAACTTCGCCTGACCCAATCCACGTCTCCAATGGCTTTCTGTTACTACAAACGGGATTACAAAGGAAAGGCTTCCTTTGTTAGTTTCATGAATACCTTCGTTCAAATGAAGGGAAAGACTATTACTATGAAGCGGTACCTTATCAGCAGGAAAGAGCTGCAGCAACGGTATGAAAGTTACTGCAAGATACATAACGAGCCCGTGGCTTCCAACGTAAACATCGGCCGCCATTTGGGTTCACTCGGCATCATGTGTGACACCAAGATTGGACCCGTTGGGAAACAGGAACGATACTACTCTGGTATCATGTGGCTCGATGGCGCAGGATCACCAACTGAAATGCAAAGAAAATGGAGAAAGCCGCCCAAACGTATCATGAAGGCCGTGCAAGAGAAGATCGAGAGGGATCGGTTGAGAGACGATATCGCTCACAGTATATTGAAATTTATGCCCAAGACTTCACCTGATCTCCAGACACAGCCAGCCACAGAGACCACCAGCCCCGCTTCCCAGACACAGCAAGTCACAGAGACCACCAGCCCCGCTTCCCAGACACAGCAAGTCACAGAGACCACCAGCCCCGCTTCCCAGACACAGCAAGTCACAGAGACCACCAGCCCCGGTCCCCAGACACAACCAGTCACAGAGACCACCAGCCCCGCTCCCCAGACACAGCCAGACACACAGCCCACCAGCCCCGGCCCCCACACTGAGCCACAAGATCCTGATATTGAGAAGACAAATGAATTTCTCGATGATTTTTTGCTTTCACTGGAGAAGAACTGATGAGTTCCTTTTAGACAGAACAAAATGTTAAAAAAGGAATCTATATAAGTTCACTTATGGAGTGAGATCTTTGACGGAGCTGTGCTGCCTATAGCACAGCCTACCAAAGGGTGATCTTTGCTGTCGTGCAGTAACCTCATGAGGGCGGAGTCCGGCTACACTTTCTTTACCGAGGAAAACATCTCTGCACTAATATTGAGTTTCTCCGTTGGCGTCAGGGTAAACACCCATCCCCCCCGAAGCTTGGTTACCTTTCCGTGGTGGGGGGGACTTCATGGATTGGGCAGTAGCAACCATCGTTGGTTGCTTCTGTTCAATCCATGAACGAAAAACCAAGCATCTTGAACGTAATTGTCGTATAAATTCATTTGGTGTCAAAACTGACGCGAAAGCTGTTGTCTCAATTTCGTCAGAAATGTTTGTACGTCTCGGCCTCATGGCGGGAGTCGGTTTGGCGCTGTGGTCATGAGGGAATACGAGGAAGATTGGCAACCGTCCCAGAAGTAGCTACAGTGAGGCCCAGCAGCTGTCCCTAATACTGTGGAAGGCACTCATGTAAGGTGTGCAGTGAGGCGCTGCAGTAACAAGGGAAACGGACAACCAAAACAGCAATCTTGATCATCAGGAGGCTATCCAATGCTCAG
>NC_092265.1:28486647-28559147 GCF_036320965.1 Panulirus ornatus
GTCTGTCTGTCTATTTGTCTGCATACGTATCTTCTGCATATCGTGGAAGGCGACTGAGGGTTGGGAACTGGGGGGTTTGGAAATCTTCCCCTTCTGTATTACTTTTCAAATGAAGGAATAGAGGAAGGAGCCCCAACTAAGTTTCCCTCTAGGATTCATTCACTTATTCCTGACGCTACCTTGTTCTTGCGGGAAATGGCAAACAAATATGAAAAATAGAGTATGAAAGACAAAGACAGTGGCCAAGTGTAATGTGTTCTGTATCCTTGATAACCATTTGGTCTGACTCATTCAGATAAGGTCCAAAACGCCAGTTGTGAAGATGTACAAAGGATAATAGAACGATGTACGTACGTACGTAGTGTGAGTGTCTTGACTGATAGAAAGTATTGAAAGCGGCAGGAAGTAGTGAGATATTGTATTGTGCTTCGTACAAGACTGGCGGGCGACTCCGTCCTTCGTGCTGTGCCACACACAGTCTGGTGATTGTCGGGATGTGTAGCCATAATGTTTGATCTTATGACCATTAGTGATGCATCATGTGATGTTTACTATCACAACATCGTCTACTTCCTCCTCCTCCAGGAGAGTGGCAATCAGGTGGCGGTTATTGTGGTAGCCCGGCACGTGCAATTGTAAGATTTCAAGCAACATTGTGAAAATGGGACACATTATAAAGAGCTCCATAATTTCTCTAATTCTTCCCCAAATTCATGTGGACCTGCAACGCTGAAAATGTTTAAATTCCGCTGGTGCAGAGGGAGGGAGAGGGAGGCCTGGGAAGAGAGTGAGGCTTTGTAGGAGAGAAAGGCTAGGGATGAGAGAGGCTGAACACAAGATGTTTGGCCGAAGAGTGAGGCTTTGAAGGAAAGAGAGGCTTAGGATGAGAGAGGCTGGGAATGAGAGAGAGGCTTGGCAGGAGAGTGAGGCTTTGAAGGAGAGAAAGGCTTGGGATGAGAGAGGCTGAGCAGGGGATGTTTGGCTGGAGAGTGAGGCTTTGAAGGAAAGAGAGGCTTGGAGTAAGGGTTGGGTTGTACCAGAGAGAGAGACCTGGGATGAGGGTTGGGTTGTACCAGAGAGAGAGGCTTGGGATGAGGGAGTCTGAACATGGGATAGGTTTGTGAGGAAAGTGAGGATTTGAAAGAGAGAGACTTTATGTGAAAAAGGAAGGACAGGCGGATGAGGCTTGGGACGAGAGTCAGGCAGGACAGGAGAGAGAGGCTTGCGACGAGAGTCAGGCAGGACAGGAGAGAGAGGCTTGGGACGAGAGTCAGGCTGGATAGTAGAGAGAGGCTTGGGACGAGAGTAGAGAAGTGAACCTTCATAACTTATCCTTCAATAAAAAAGGGTTACCTTGCTCCACTCAGTTGGAATGGGATAATAGTTGAAAATAACAAGTTGATGAATTTAAGGTTTTAGTGTGGCAAAACCTGAACTGATTTTAAGATCACACATGAAAGAGGATTAACATTTCAGAAGGTTGAAGGAAGATGAATATAAATGTCATCATTGATAGTCTATTAGATTCATTAGAAGCCTCGGTAGATGAATGTTCTTGTTATTTTTATTAAGAATGAGGATGAATTAGTAATTAAGGCACACGGTGCTAATATCTTTGGTTAGTGAGCCATTTTGTTTTGCACTGGTGTTATATTAAAGAACTAGAGTATGAGTGAGGGAGTGAGATGTGGAGATTATATATCATTGTGAGTTATTACATAAAGTGATCGTGATGAACGTTACGAAGATCAGGCAAACTATGAGGCTCATTATTCCTACATCAAATATAATAATGTCAATCATTCCAGTAATCTTACCATAATTGACCTCTTCCATCTAGGTAGCCTTCCTACCTTCCTCTTATCTTCTCCAGAACAAACCTGGTTCATTCTTGTGAGAGACGATAGTGTTTACTAAACTCTTCCTGTGACCAACATGTAAATGATGTGACCGATCACTGACCACCACACCTTACCTCACCTACTTCCTCCACCTGATCAATCTGCATCACTCCTTCAATTGCTCACTTCCATAATAGAATTAACGTTTCTACTACAAATGACAAGATTCACTTGACCATGTTTGTTAACATCAGAGCAATAATCTTGAAGAGCGACCATTCCTTACTATTGACCTTTAAGGCAGGAATCATTATTTTCCTCAAATTATCAATTGCTATTTATGTGGGGTCGGTCGGTCGGCTGTGGGGAGGGGTAAGCGACAACACAGACTCTGGTGGAGTTCCAGTAATGATGTTACTGAGTCAGTCGGGCACACACCACTGTGGTACACCTGGTGATATTTTGTTTGTCTTAACTAAGTCGATAAGTGGAAAACTGAGCAGCAGTTTACTTGCTTATCTTGTGTACTTGTTCCTGGATTATTGATGACGTTCACAATAATAGGTATAGGACTGGTCTTATATCTCTCTGTTCCAGCTGTGATTGGTACATGTCGAGTGTTGACGAACGGCGGTCCGTGAGGATGAGGAGAGAGAGAGAGAGAGAGAGAGAGAGAGAGAGAGAGAGAGAGAGAGAGAGAGAGAGAGAGAGAGAGAGAGAGAGAGAGAGAGAGAGAGAGAGAGAGAGGAGGTCATTGTGCCGGGGGGGTGGTGAAGGGGGCTGGGGGTGAGCTGGTGGTGTTGGTGGGTGGGAGGAGGTGGACGTGGTCAGCCAGATGAGCACATCTTGGTAGGTGGTGTGAGATGGACCCAGGAGGATTGTGTGTGTTGTGTTCTGTATTGTGTCCAGCTGGTGCCTCTGTGTGTGTGTGGCTCTAGTTAGTCAGGAGGACCTGGCTGGGGCGCGGCTCAGGTACAATAAATATGGTATAGACATTCCTGAGTTTGAACAGTGATGTCAGTCGGCGGTGAAGGTAGAGACAGTATGAGGAAGATTTGATGATAGAGTGAATGTGTTGAAAATGAAATGTCTGAGGACAACATGTGGTGTGACGCGGGTTGATCCAGTAAGTAATGATAGGGTAAGAGAGATGTGTGATGATAAATAGAGCATGGTTGACAGAGCTGAAGAAGGTGTACTGAAATGGTTTAGACATTTGGAGAGAGTGAGTGAGGGGAGGTTAAAGGAGGATACATGTGTCAGAAGTGTAGAGGACAAGAATAGGGCGACCATATTGGAGATGGATGGAGGAAGTGAACAAGAGTTTGAGTGATCAGGGCCTGAATATGCTCAAGGTCACGTGAGAGGCGTGTATAGGATAAAGTGAACTGGGGCGATGTGATTTACAGGGACGACCTGCTATCAGTGAACTGAAGCAGGACATATGAATCAAATGGGGTAAACCACGGACAGGGTTGTAGGGCCTGGTTGTGGACTGTGGGCTGTGTTTTTGTTGCATTACATATGACAGGTAAGGAATGTATGTGAGGGTATGAAGCATTATCTTATGTTCCTGGTGCTATCTCGATACTGTGGACAACGGTGAACAGAACATCGTAGACACAGAGTTTAAAAGGCCATATTATGAATGGTAGCCAGGGAATGAATGGCCCAGGAAATGGAAGCATTTAAAAGTTCGCGTTAAGTGATGGACTTCAA
The DNA here is from genome assembly GCF_036320965.1 of Panulirus ornatus. Taxonomy (NCBI): domain Eukaryota; kingdom Metazoa; phylum Arthropoda; class Malacostraca; order Decapoda; family Palinuridae; genus Panulirus; species Panulirus ornatus. The sequence goes on from NC_092265.1 coordinate 28,490,208, forward strand.
TAGAATGTACAAACTTCCTTTCCAGTAACTGAACTAAAGCTTATGTTTATTTGCAGAGACGGAGTTTGATGGTTCATTATATAAAGACAGACTTCAAAGGATATCGTTGAATTAAGTGACTATAATTTTTTTCAATTAAATGAGACATTTCCTAAAACAGCTGCAATTTGACGGAGTTTAAAAGTTCGCAGTTGTTTGAGAGAATTTTAAAGTTATTGACGGGATCAAAAGTTTAAGTTTCAATGACGCTTTGCACAAATTTTCGTTTAAATGACATACTTGCAATGTTTGTCTTTATATAATGTAGTTTAAAAGTCTCTGATCAAATAACGCAGCTGAAATGATAACGCTCGAATACTGACGCTTAAATATTCGTGAATAAATGACGGAGTTGAATGGATGGATTTTAAGTTCGCGTTTGTGGGAGGAATTTTGAAAAATTGTGTTTAAATGTCAGAGTTTAAATGATCATATGTACCAGGTTGACCAGATGGCGGTAGTGTGTAGACACAGCCATACCAGGTCGTATTTATCATCATTAAAGTCACCTTCCTTACTTACTTATGGCGGCGATGAAATTCACTGGTTCTTGATTCTGCACCAATTAACCTATCAGATAATGGTACAATGTTTGCCTGGTGTTGCATATATCACGTCTGTTGTTGAAACACAAGAATGCCAGGTGACTTTGGGAGTGGATGATAATGTAAAGATCAATATAAATGTGGGAAATATTGAACCGCCATCACCAGACACAACACATGTTTGGATCTGGCGGGGGGAGGGACTTGCCTGTGACGTCACGATGCCCCGCCTCCAGCCTGGCGCCGCTCTGTGTGTGTGTGTGTGTGTGTGTGTGTGTGTGTGTGTGATTAGTATTTATGTATTACGGGAGAGAGTTGTACACTCGTGTTGTTCCATCCCTTAACCTTTACTATGTGTGCTCACACACACACACACACACACACCACACACACACCACACACACACACACACATAACTTAGGATTTTATCCAGTATTTTCTTTAGACATATACCTTGTAGGTTGATTAGAAAAGATGAGGAAAAAAATATAAAAACATATACATATATTTCCACACGTGTAGATATATGTTATGCATTGAGATGTGGAGAAAGAATTTCTTATATATTAACAAACGTGATTGAGGACTTAAAGAATCTGGTACAAACATAATGGTTATTGTGATAAATGATTCGTTTATGATAAATATGTACTGTGTTGCATTATAATGGTTGTTCAGAACCAAGGTCTGTAAGCCAGAATCCTTAAGACATGATAAAAACGTTTTAAAAACATAAACATTTATGATCATAAGGAACAGATTACATTAGCATGTTTGTATCTAACAGAAAATCAATTATAAGAGAGACCATTTAAGGCAGGAATATTTCATCTCTTAATAAAACATCTACATCTACGTCTTTTTCTTTCATCATTTCTTATGTTCACTTGTAATAAATGCCTCTTATCTAACATAAAAATTCTGTATAGGTATTTGATTAATGTTCTCCAACGACGTGTTGTATAACTCTTCGTTAGTGAAGTTCATTTCGTGTAATGGATCATGCATTACAAAGCTGTGTCTATCCACACAAGTGTTACACGTCCCAGGTAAAGATATATTCTAGAGACAGTGTATATCTAACATATATATTTTTTTTTTTTTTTTTTATACTTTGTCGCTGTCTCCCGCGTTTGCGAGGTAGCGCAAGGAAACAGACGAAAGAAATGGCCCAACCCCCCCCCCCATACACATGTACATACACACGTCCACACACGCAAATATACATACCTACACAGCTTTCCATGGTTTACCCCAGACGCTTCACATGCCTTGCTTCAATCCACTGACAGCACGTCAACCCCTGTATACCACATGACTCCAATTCACTCTATTTCTTGCCCTCCTTTCACCCTCCTGCATGTTCAGGCCCCGATCACACAAAATCTTTTTCACTCCATCTTTCCACCTCCAATTTGGTCTCCCTCTTCTCCTCGTTCCCTCCACCTCCGACACATATATCCTCTTGGTCAATCTCTCCTCACTCATTCTCTCCATGTGCCCAAACCATTTCAAAACACCCTCTTCTGCTCTCTCAACCACGCTCTTTTTATTTCCACACATCTCTCTTACCCTTACGTTACTTACTCGATCAAACCACCTCACACCACACATTGTCCTCAAACATCTCATTTCCAGCACATCCATCCTCCTGCGCACATCTCTATCCATAGCCCACGCCTCGCAACCATACAACATTGTTGGAACCACTATTCCCTCAAACATACCCATTTTTGCTTTCCGAGATAATGTTCTCGACTTCCACACATTTTTCAAGGCTCCCAAAATTTTCGCCCCCTCCCCCACCCTATGATCCACTTCCGCTTCCATGGTTCCATCCGCTGACAGATCCACTCCCAGATATCTAAAACACTTCACTTCCTCCAGTTTTTCTCCATTCAAACTCACCTCCCAATTGACTTGACCCTCACCCCTACTGTACCTAATAACCTTGCTCTTATTCACATTTACTCTCAACTTTCTTCTTCCACACACTTTACCAAACTCAGTCACCAGCTTCTGCAGTTTCTCACATGAATCAGCCACCAGCGCTGTATCATCAGCGAACAACAACTGACTCACTTCCCAAGCTCTCTCATCCCCAACAGACTTCATACTTGCCCCTCTTTCCAGGACTCTTGCATTTACCTCCCTTACAACCCCATCCATAAACAAATTAAACAACCATGGAGACATCACACACCCCTGCCGCAAACCTACATTCACTGAGAACCAATCACTTTCCTCTCTTCCTACACGTACACATGCCTTACATCCTCGATAAAAACTTTTCACTGCTTCTAACAACTTGCCTCCCACACCATATATTCTTAATACCTTCCACAGAGCATCTCTATCAACTCTATCATATGCCTTCTCCAGATCCATAAATGCTACATACAAATCCATTTGCTTTTCTAAGTATTTCTCACATACATTCTTCAAAGCAAACACCTGATCCACACATCCTCTACCACTTCTGAAACCGCACTGCTCTTCCCCAATCTGATGCTCTGTACATGCCTTCACCCTCTCAATCAATACCCTCCCATATAATTTACCAGGAATACTCAACAAACTTATACCTCTGTAATTTGAGCACTCACTCTTATCCCCTTTGCCTTTGTACAATGGCACTACGCACGCATTCCGCCAATCCTCAGGCACCTCACCATGAGTCATACATACATTAAATAACCTTACCAACCAGTCAACAATACAGTCACCCCCTTTCTTAATAAATTCCACTGCAATACCATCCAAACCTGCTGCCTTGCCGGCTTTCATCTTCCGCAAAGCTTTTACTACCTCTTCTCTGTTTACCAAATCATTTTCCCTAACCCTCTCACTTTGCACACCACCTCGACCCAAACACCCTATATCTGCCACTCTGTCATCAGACACATTCAACAAACCTTCAAAATACTCATTCCATCTCCTTCTCACATCACCGCTACTTGTTATCACCTCCCCATTTACGCCCTTCACTGAAGTTCCCATTTGCTCCCTTGTCTTACGCACCCTATTTACCTCCTTCCAGAACATCTTTTTATTCTCCCTAAAATTTACTGATAGTCTCTCACCCCAACTCTCATTTGCCCTTTTTTTCACCTCTTGCACCTTTCTCTTGACCTCCTGTCTCTTTCTTTTATACTTCTCTCACTCAATTGCATTTTTTCCCTGCAAAAATCGTCCAAATGCCTCTCTCTTCTCTTTCACTAATACTCTTACTTCTTCATCCCACCACTCACTACCCTTTCTAAACAGCCCACCTCCCACTCTTCTCATGCCACAAGCATCTTTTGCGCAATCCATCACTGATTCCCTAAATACATCCCATTCCTCCCCCACTCCCCTTACTTCCATTGTTCTCACCTTTTTCCATTCTGTACACAGTCTCTCCTGGTACTTCCCCACACAGGTCTCCTTCCCAAGCTCACTTACTCTCACCACCTTCTTCACCCCAACATTCACTCCTCTTTTCTGAAAACCCATACTAATCTTCACCTTAGCCTCCACAAGATAATGATCAGACATCCCTCCAGTTGCACCTCTCAGCACATTAACATCCAAAAGTCTCTCTTTCGCACGCCTGTCAATTAACACGTAATCCAATAACGCTCTCTGGCCATCTCTCCTACTTACATAAGTATACTTATGTATATCTCGCTTTTTAAACCAGGTATTCCCAATCATCAGTCCTTTTTCAGCACATAAATCTACAAGCTCTTCACCATTTCCATTTACAACACTGAACACCCCATGCATACCAATTATTCCCTCAACTGCCACATTACTCACCTTTGCATTCAAATCACCCATCACTATAACCCGGTCTCGTGCATCAAAACCGCTAACACACTCATTTAGCTGCTCCCAAAACACTTGCCTCTCATGATCTTTCTTCTCATGCCCAGGTGCATATGCACCAATAATCACCCACCTCTCTCCATCAACTTTCAATTTTACCCATATTAATCGAGAATTTACTTTCTTACATTCTATCACATACTCCCACAACTCCTGTTTCAGGAGTATTGCTACTCCTTCCCTTGCTCTTGTCCTCTCACTAACCCCTGACTTCACTCCCCAGACATTTCCAAACCACTCTTCCCCTTTACCCTTGAGCTTCGTTTCACTCAGAGCCAAAACATCCAGGTTCCTTTCCTCAAACATACTACCTATCTCTCCTTTTTTCACATCTTGGTTACATCCACACACATTTAGGCACCCCACTCTGAGCCTTCGAGGAGGATGATCACTCCCCGCGTGACTCCTTCTTCTGTTTCCCATTTTAGAAAGTTAATACAAGGAGGGGAGGATTTCCGGCCCCCCGCTCCCGTCCCCTCTAGTCGCTTTCTACGACACGCGAGGAATACGTGGGAAGTATTCTTTCACCCCTATCCCCAGGGATAATATACATATATATATACATATACACACACACACACACACACACACATATGCACATACACACACACACACACACATACATATATATACATATGAAAAATGTAAGAAACAATTTAGAAAACAAACTTTTAGCTTGAAATGAATGAAAAAAAATGAATGTCACATAATGGTTCAACCTCTGGCTATGGAAAAGGAAGTGTACAATTTATTCACACAAACGTCAATAGCAGTTCTCATCAATTTCACCACTGTGTCAATAAGCTTCAATGTCTAAGCTACATTTTTTTCCAACTTCACTATTTTCTTGTCAAAAACACCATGCATGAAAACTATCACTCCATTAACACAACTATAAACATTTACTTCCCCTTTAAAAGTTCTGGGGAAGTCTGTCTCGATACACTGCGGCGAGGCGACGCGACGCTGACACAATCACTGTCACAATATCACTTCTGCCTCCTCAAGTCAATCTCTCAGCCACAGTGCAGGCCTTCATCGTCGAAATCGGTCTTCTCGTCCAGGTCATGCAGCGTCCTCAGCATGACTTCTCTATCCAAATGTATAGCAGTATAATACTTTGACCTCCATTTGGCTGCCTCTTGTGACGAACGCTTGTTTGTGTGTGATCTTCATGGCATCGACAACTGAATGTTTACACTCTCTGAATGTCTTGTACACCAGATGAAGACGCTTTAGGATAATTAGCCATTGTTCTTATATCCACTGGTATGTCGACAGTTCTCACACCGTAACACTCTTGGCCATCTCAAATCCATCTGGATTCATGGAGGGCATGAGATGTATCTCGGTGTTGTTCAGGAGTCTGACCACCCTAGGGTCGTTGTTAACATAACTGTTGATCAAGTAATGAGTCAGGTACACCATTAACTCACGACCCACGGTCTCGTCCCCGTGCATATTGGCCACATACTTGAACATCGGTTCCATATGGCCACGTTCCTGCACATTCTCACTTATTTTGATCACAAGCAGATCCCTGCTTTGGACAGACTGGCCTATGCTATAAAAATCCACCAAGTGTGGGTGCTGTTCTAACATATATATGTGTTTTATAAATATATATGAAAAGTTTTCCTGAGGGACAATACCTAAGACTTTCGTATTAAAGTTGATCAGTTGTAAGTGATCAAGCATTACAAAGGTGTGTCCATTGCCACAGGTGCTACTGATCCCGGGTAAAGGTATTTCACCATCTTTGTATCTTTAACCTTTCTAGTTATAGATGTTTCATCCTTGATTCCATCCTCACAATCGATGTATGTGGTTTGTGTTGTCTTAACATATCATTAGTCAGTTGAAGTGGAGAACATGCTCCACAGCCTAGCCACTCTACTCTGTCTTCCACATGCTATTCAAGAGGTGTTACCGGATTCCGCCTATAAGTGTTTACACCGGGGGTAACAAGTCACCTCCGGACGGCTTCTTCTTTTTACTTTTGATGATTTGAAAAATTCATGAATCATATTTGGTTTTATGATGTCAATAAGATTGTTGGAAATTGTATATAATAATCTTTATCTATCATTTGATGAACTTTAATTCATCAAAGATAAAGTTTATGAATATTGATTGTTTATCTCTCGTTGTTACTGATGTAAGGTTTTTTATCTAACAAAATACTTTCATTTGACTCATAAAGAATATTCTTAAGGAAAATGTAAATAATCTTTCATTAGTTCTCATCACACAAAATAAAAGTCTGTTTTTCAAAGTTTTCTCAGTGGATGATGATAACATTTTGAAGAGTAGAAACTCATAACTTAAAATCCTTGAACCTTGTGTTAATAATAATTACATTACTTTTCTCTAAACAATACTTTTCTACAGTGTGTAAAACCCGGATAAAAAGTCAGCAACATAGATACTGACGCAATTATCTTTATGTTATTGAAAACATTATTGATTTCTACATGTAAAACATTTATCTGCAAAATAGAAATCTTTATGTTAGATATGTTAATCTTAACGATATCACGTTTCATATATTTCTGTACCTTGTGCTCCAGAAAAGTTATGAGATTTTATTTATTATCGCATAAAATAATTAGTTTAAATATCTCATGTATTATCATTATAAATCCCCAAGGTAAATACACATTTGCCATCTGTATTCTATGGTAATCAGTGATAAGTTCTACTGAACTGATATGTGATACAATAGATGTGATCTGTCTATACTTCTCGTTAGAAAAATCTTTGAAACTTATATCCGATTTCTGGCACAAGCAGTCAAATTGTGTTTCCGAGTTTGATAGATTTTCCTAATATTTGATATCTATAAGAGACGTTGATTACTAAAAGCAATTTCACGATGGCAAAATCAGCAAACATTATCAACTGGTACGATGACGCAAGACGACTGCAGAAAGATGACCAGCGTCTCGTTGTACAGTGTACAATGGTGGCCAGTGATATTCACTGTAGGTATACGCAAAATGATATACCTTGTGCACATAGCAGGCAAATTAGATGATCATCATAAGATTTAGAAATAGAGCTATCAAGGAAGGAGAAAGACGTAGGTGTAATTATTAGTCAAGATGGAAAGCCAATACATAAACATCATGAGCAATGTGTACTGCTCCTCCTCCTCTGGCTTTTGATTCTTACTGTCACATTTTAATATATGTGAATAATGGAAGGGCAAGTCAGAGCCTAGATATATTCAGTTACTCGTGGATTACTTGCCTTGCCGATGGTGACTTATCACTCCAGGTGTAACTACTTACAGTTGGAGTCCGGTAACACCATTTCAATGGTATCATTTGAAAAACAGAGTAGAGTGGCTAGGCTCAAAAGCGAGTTCTGCGCTTCAACTGACTAATTATATGATAAGGATAAGGAGGGTAAAACATAGATTTCGATTGTAAGGCTGGAATCAGGGATGAAACATGCATAACTATAATGTTTAAGGAACAAAGATGGTGAAATACCTTTACCCGGGATCAGTAGCACCTGTGGCAATGGACACACCTTTGTAATGCTTGATCACTTACAACTGATCAACTTTAATACGAAAGTTTTAAGTATCGCCCAGCAGGGGAATATTGTACAAATTTACAGATAACATAATCCGTGTTGGACAGACGCCATTTCTAGGAAATATCTTTAAAGACTGGGACGTGTAACACTTGTGTGGATAGACACAACTTTGTAATGCATGATCCATTACACAAAATGAACTTCACTAACGAAGAGTTATACAACGCGTTGTTGATGATCATTCAGGAAATATCTATACCTAATGAATATTAGGTACGTTGCATTTGTTTGAAGTAAACCTGAAAAATGATGCTGAGAGAAAAGTGACGTAATAGTAAATAATTTGTTAAAAGTCTAAAAATTTTGATCTTAAAGTAGTCGTCTTGTGTTGCGTCATCTTTTAGACACCAAGAGAACATAGTCTGTGTTATGTAATCATAAATACATATATTTTCAACGCCTTTCATCACTTCTTCCAGACCTTTACGGATTTTGGCTCAAAGATCTTGGCTTTGTGACAGATACAAAATACAGCACAATACATATTTATCACACAAGAATCATTTATCACAATAGTTGTTATATTTCTTACCGGAACCTTTAAGCTTTCAGCAACATTGTAAGTACATAACACATTCATCTGCCTCATTTACATGCATATAGATATATCTACAAGTGTATATGTACATGTTTTATATTATTTCTCTGAATTTAAAGTTTATTATAATATCCGTCTGGACAATACATACTAATGGATACCACAAGATATGTACAGTTACTAAAAGATTATTCTGACTGCTACACACTCTGTAACTTGTGATGACTGGAACATATTTCAGTGTATCTGTTATGTGCACACTGTGCTTAACGACACAATTAAAGCAGTATAAACCATAGGGTTATATGAACATAAGAAATGAAAATTCGAAGCATCAGACATAGCCCAGCGGTGTTTACAAACAAGATAATGTATATCATTATAGCAGTGTGGTGACGTAAGCATTGTGTCACATGTTAGAAAACATAATGTGTGATAGCAGGGTAGTGGCTGTTATGGTGGTATGATATGGTCAGCAAGTGTTAGACTACAAGACAAGGTTGACCTTCATGATAGATGGAGGAGGAGGTATGTTAACACAACAGTAATGAAGTAATCACACAACTTGCAATCACTGATTCTCAGATCCATATTACAAGGTTGTCATTATATAGTATGGGTTCATGTGTAATGGTTTAGTGTATGTTAGAGAAGGTGAACACGTTTAGCCAGCCAGGAACTGACTTGTATTACCATCACTACTTTGTGTAAGCAGCCGCCGCTGTTGTTATGACACCACCTAACCTGTCAGTCATGGACGATCACACATTCCGGACTCCACCGTGTCCAAGGTGGCCCCTCATATCTGGCCATCTTGGCTCACGTGAGCAGTACCCGTGCCCGGCTACGGCTCCTGGCGCCCACCTTCCCTGACAAGAGCAGTCCACACCCTCACTGTGGCTCCACCATGATATGCCAGGATGTGGCAACACCGTAGCTACTATCTGCACGCAGGTGAGAATGTGGCACACCGTAGTTACTGTTTGCACGCAGGTGAGGATGTGGCACCACCGTAGCCACTGTCTGCACGCAGGTGAGGATGTGGCAACACCGTAGTTACTCTCTGCACGCATGTGGGGATGTGGCATCACCGTAGTTACTGTTTGCACGTAGGTTAGGATGTGGCAGACCGTAGCTACTGTCTGCACGCAGGTAAAACCCAGTGTTTACAACACTACACGTGTGTGTGTGTGTGTGTGTGTGTGTGTGTGTGTGTGTGTGTGTGTGTTTGTGTGTGTGTGTGTGTGTGTGTGTGTGTGGCTGTGTCAGGCCTTGGAGTGAAGTGTGTTTTCGGACAGTGTGAGTGAGGGGCTCATCATCAGCAGAGATGAATCATTATGCCAATAATTAGGGCTAGGCTAACCTGACCTCAGGTCTCATCACAACACGGTATGGCGTAGTGGTGGTCTGTGTTTAATATTAGTATACTGAACTGATGGTACTGGTGAGTAATGGGTAAATGGGGGAAATTTCTCTTAACTTAGTGTGAAAATAAGGAATAAACAAAACTAAATACCAGACGAGGATAACAAAATATACACACAACAAAATTCCCATAACACATAGATGAAACTAACCAATGATGTTGCCCATGTAATATGTGATATAAAAATATCACACAAAAACAATGAAATACAAAGAAGAAAATGCAAGACTAAGATAATATAGTAAAGAAAAGAGAAAGAGAACTAGAAAGCATTGAAGTTCTCATACTTGAAAATGACATATAGACTAGGCTGTCCATCCAACACAGAGTAACATATAAGAGGAAATTAAGATCATAAATTTTACATCTTACATTATTAGATAAAAGACAAAAAAAATAACATATGCAAAATATGAATAAAGTGTTTACTTATATGAAATTATGTAGTTAATGACGCCAATAGAACAAGCTCTAACATTCAAAAATATAATAATCTATGGAAATATAAAGTTAGACATCAAATAATGTTGCAGCAAAACAAGGATGGGATAAACCCAAGACAAATAGATGACAAACAACCACATTTTTCTACAAACTCAACAAGACAAAGGCGAAGGTTTTAAACATCAGGACGTACATACCATATTTCTCCAATACCTACAGTTTTGTAATTAAAGGAAAAAATATTCTTGAGGTTACTTATTGACGAGTCACTTATGCTAGTTAACTTTTTCAAGCTCATTATTGTTAGAGTATTTCCCATCATCTCTTATCTGCATAATCACTTCATCAGGATCATTAGGCTTACGTGGACCAATTACAGGTTATGTATGTAAATATGTTGCTTTAATGTTAAAGAATGAAATATGTCCTGGTTGATATAGCATGATTGTTGATGAAACCGGACAGTTGATTTGGTCCCTAACATTGTGTTTAATGTTACCTATATATGTTATTGTTCATAGTTGTCTGAAGTCGTGCGTACAATACTTTATCCTTGGGAAAAACATGAAAAACAAGTTTTGGATTATTTTCTTTTTTCTTTTTTCAAGCTGAAAACTCGCTGTAAAGTTTTCGTCAACAAACCGACAGCCAGACAGCGCAAGGGTAATTAGTACCACCAGCTGTTGAAAACGCGCATAATTAAGCAGCCATTACTCACGCGAGACTACTCCTGCTTTCCTGTCTTTCTTATATAGTCTTTGTATCACTACACACACACACACACACACATACACACACACACACTCACACCATTATATTTCCACTACAAGCTACATTACACTCTCCACTAGAGGCAATTCTGCCCAGCGTACACCCTCTACCGCAACCTGCCATCATCACTATATTAATGTTTCATCTTCACTACACTAGTGCTTCAACTTCACTATGTTAATGTATCATCTAGGATATTAGATCAATGAGGAAACAAGAGTCGACTCTATTATTGTGTGGCTTCACTATATTTTTGCAAGTGCTGGTCTATGAAAGTTTACTTCGTCAAGTAAATCATTCATCTCACCAGATCGCAGAAATGACTCACGTCCGCGCTGCCCATCGGTACCCTGGCAAGGAATCCTTCCTTGAATTTTTCGAGGCTCACATCCAGCAAACCGGGGCTGTTAAAGATTGTATAAGCCGAACTGAGCTATATTTGCGATACTGTGAATTCTGCGAAGGGTTCGGGTACGAGAAAGCTGCCGTCCTGAACGTCGGGAGAACACTGGGACGGTGGGGCATCAAGGCAGATCGCAGACTTGGAGGACGCAACGGCCGCCACCAGGAGTACGCCTACACCAGAATTGCCTGGTTGTCCAGCAGTGAGGGCCTGGCCCAGGGAGGAAAGCGGTGCTTTCCAGAATGCCAAAGGCCTTCCAGGAAGAGATCACGTCTGGATATCGAACCCGTGCACGAGAGAGTAGTGGTGAAGATCCAGACTCGGCATCAAGATGATGATGACCTGTGCAAAGGGGGACCCAGCGAGGAAACTGGTGTAGTTGACACAGGAGCAGCCGCCATCCCCATCAATGTTTCTTTGGCTCCCACCAAACAACGGGGCAAAGTGATGCCTACCACTGAATTGGTGACCTTGATCCCCTACTTCTATGGTGATGAATCAGGCTTGGTGGATCCCGACGTACTCGTACTGGTCGTCGATGAAGACCCTGATGTGTCCGTCGCTGTGACTGGAGGATCAGAAGCACCTGCAGCAGCAGCCGACCCTAAAGCTGAAGCGGCCGTGTTGAAGATTAAAGTCCACACCACCAACATTCATCCCTGAAATTCCTTGAACCTTAAGTTCCCGTCCCTGAGATTGGAGAAGCTGCTCCTCCTCCAGCAGTCGACCCTGTTATACCCGGTCCTCAGAAGACACTTCCTATGGCAAAAGTTTTCATTCAGTTGCAAATTATTGGCAAACTATTGTACGAATGAAGCGGTTATCATAAAGGATCAAATCGTTAGGAAAAGTTCCTAACATTTATCAGTCCCATCTACTGGGATGAAAAAAAAAATAAAAAAGATACATCCATTCTGTTGGTTGCCATAAACATGGCACAAATGGACCCTAAGTCGAACTGCTGACCTCCTAGTGGTAGGGTCCGGGCAACTTTGAGGGAACATTAACCTTCAAAGGCTAACAGCAGTCGCACAAAAACAATAAAGATTAATCATTATTAGTCATTTACAATAATCATAGACGATGGTTATAGCCTCGCCTATCTATCATCTCATTCGCTGTGAACCAAATCATAGGCGACTCTGATTGCACATGCATCTACCAAGTTTACCTAATTATTCAACCATCTATCTATCTGTCTATCGTCCTTGTTTGAAGATTTTCTGTATCATGTAATTCTCAGCCATTGAAATGTCCTGAGATCAATGTCGAAGAACTGAACAAAAGAATTCTAGTTTGGACTGAAATACTTAGCCCCGTTTTTGCACATTTTCTCACCATTTTTCCACCATTCACTCCCCTTAAGGATCTACGAACTATCTTCAGAGTTGTATTACAAATATATGAAACATGTCACCAACTCACTGTTTTGTTCACATTTCTTGCTATATTACATCTGTCAGTTTCTAAATGCAATCATCGGATGATTATGGTTGTGTCTACACACTCCCATATGATCATTTAAACTCTGACATTTTAACAAATTGTGTCAAAACGACTCCATGAAACGCGAACTTAAAATTTATCCATTTAACTCCCTCATTCATTAACGAAAATGTAAACATTATCATTTGAACGTAAATCTTCCAGCTGCATTATGTCAACAAAGTCCTTTTAGATACGTCATTAGGTTAGGTTAGGCTAGGTTAATTAACCTCGTCAATTAAACACTTTGATACTACCATGCAACAGTGAACTTTTACACACCGTCATATTGCAGCTGTTGTATGAAATGCTTCACATAACTAAAGAATTTTAAAGTGAATTATTTTAACGATATTTTTGGAATTCTGCACTTTAAGATGAACCTTTAAATTCTGACTGTAGAGGTACACATGGCCTTTAAATTCCACCGGAGCAATGGAAGTCTGTACAATTAATTTAGCTCTGCCACTGAACGCGAACTTTTAAATTTAGCTGGGCGGCCTCTTATTCCCTGGCTGCCATTCATACTTTGTCCTTTTAAACTGTGTGTTTATATCGTTCTCATTCACTCTTAATTTCGATCGTCTCTGATATTTCAGTCGTAAAATTTGTTCATGTTGCCATATTGCTTTAGTTAAGGTTTATGGTTAAACCTAAAGATTCTACAGTGTTTACAGTGACGGAGCCACCTGTATGTTGTACCAGACAACCGGTAATGTATGATGACTGACGTCTACAGTGACGGAGCCACCTGTATGTTGTACCAGACAACCAGTAATGTATGGTGACTGACGTCTACAGTGACGGAGCCACCTGTATGTTGTACCAGACAACCGGTAATGTATGATGACTGACGTCTACAGAGAGGGAGCCACCTGTATGTTGTACCAGACAACCAGTAATGTATAGTGACTGACGTCTACAGTGACGGAGCCACCTGTATGTTGTACCAGACAACCAGTAATGTATGGTGACTGACGTCTACAGTGACGGAGCCACCTGTATGTTGTACGAGACAACCAGTAATGTATGGTGACTGACGTCTACAGTGACGGAGCCACCTGTATGTTGTACCAGACAACCAGTAATGTATGGTGACTGACGTGTACAGTGACGGAGCCACCTGTATGTTGTACCAGACAACCAGTAATGTATGGTGACTGACGTCTACAGTGACGGAGCCACCTGTATGTTGTACCAGACAACCAGTAATGTATGATGACTGACGTCTACAGTGACGGAGCCACCTGTATGTTGTACAGTCATTGATTAAAGTCTAGAAGGTTTGTTGCCGAGCTCACGCCTCTTGCATTCGAATCATGATGGTATCGGAACTCTTGTGAATCATGATGGTATGGGAACTGTTATGAATCATGATGGAATCGGAACCGTTGTGAATCATGATGGTATCGGAACCGTTATGAATCATGATGGTATGGGAACCGTTATGAATCATGATGGTATGGGAACCGTTATGAATCATGATGGTATGGGAACCGTTATGAATCATGATGGTATGGGAACTGTTATGAATCATGATGGTATGGGAACCGTTATGAATCCTGATGGTATGGGAACCGTTATGAATCATGATGGTATGGGAACCGTTATGAATCATGATGGTATGGGAACTGTTATGAATCATGATGGTATGGGAACCGTTATGAATCATGATGGTATGGGAACTGTTATGAATCATGATGGTATGGGAACCGTTATGAATCATGATGGTATGGGAACCGTTGTGAATCATGATGGTATGGGAACCGTTATGAATCATGATGGTATGGGAACCGTTATGAATCATGATGGTATGGGAACCGTTATGAATCATGATGGTATGGGAACCGTTATGAATCATGATGGTATGGGAACCGTTATGAATCATGATGGTATGGGAACCGTTATGAATCATGATGGTATGGGAACCGTTATGAATCATGATGGTATGGGAACCGTTATGAATCATGATGGTATGGGAACCGTTATGAATCATGATGGTATGGGAACCGTTATGAATCATGATGGTATGGGAACCGTTATGAATCATGATGGTATGGGAACCGTTATGAATCATGATGGTATGGGAACCGTTATGAATCATGATGGTATGGGAACCGTTATGAATCATGATGGTATGGAAACCGTTATGAATCATGATGGTATGGGAACCGTTGTGAATCATGATGGTATGGGAACCGTTATGAATCATGATGGTATGGGAACCGTTGTGAATCATGATGGTATGGGAACCGTTATGAATCATGATGGTATGGGAACCGTTATGAATCATGATGGTATGGGAACCGTTATGAATCATGATGGTATCGGAACCGTTATGAATCATGATGGTATGGGAACCGTTATGAATCATGATGGTATGGGAACCGTTGTGAATCATGATGGTATGGGAACCGTTATGAATCATGATGGTTTCGGAACCGTTGTGAATTATGATGGTATCGGAACCGTTGTGAATCATGATGGTATGGGAACCGTTATGAATCATGATGGTATGGGAACCATTATGAATCATGATGGTATGGGAACCGTTGTGAATCTCGTACCTATGATTCATAGTGAGTGAACCCAGGTGCCTCGGTGTGGTAACATAGCTGTTCTGGTGAGGGTGGAGGTGGCGGGTACGGACTTAACAGTGAATTATCATCCATGGCATCATTTTGGACGGGTTTAATGACGTTCAGTCACAACTGCCACACTTGTTTGGTGCTTAATACTCATTTAGATCACGATTTTGGGTTATTTCCATCCTATCTATTTTCCAGATTATATTGTTATAATGGCCACTACCTGGACACTGAGTGTCACATAATGAAATAATTGTTAAGGGTTAGATTAGGAACAGAAAAACTAGGCAACTTGAGCTTGACTATTCCTTTAAACATACCCATTTTTCCTCTTCGAGATAATATTCTTTCCATCCAACATACACATTCTTCAACGCTCCCAGAACCTTCGCTCTCTACCCCAACCTATGACTCGCTTCCGCTTCCATCGTTCCATCTGCTATGAAGTCCACTCCCAGATATCTACAGCACTTCACTTTCTTCATTTTTCTCAATTCAAACTTACCTCCCAGTTGACTTGTCCCTCAACCCTACTGTACCTAATAACCTTGCTCTTATTCACATTTACTCTCAGCTTTCTTCTTTTACACACTTTACCAAACTCAGTCACCAGCTTCTGCATCCGAATCAGCCACCAGCGCTGTATCATCAGCAAACAACAACTGACTCACTTCCCAAGCCCTCTCATCCGCAACAGACTGCATACTTGCCCTTCTCTCCAAAACTCTTGCATTCATCTCCCTAACAACCCAATCCATAAACAAATTAAACTACCATGGAGACATCACACACCCTTGATGCAAACAGACATTCACTAGGAACCAATCACTTTCCTCTCTTCCTACACGTACACATGCCTTACATCCTTTGTAAAAACTTTTCACTGCTTCTAGCAACTTGCCTTCCACAGAGGATCTGTATCCACCCTTTCCTATTCCTTCTCCAGATCCATAAAGGCTACATACAAGTCCATCTGTATTTCTAAGTATTTCTCACATACATTCTTCAATGCAAGAATGATAGTAATATTGATGATAATAATGATAATGGTAATGACAATAATAATAGTAATGATAATAATGTAATGATGATAGTAATAATAATAATAATAATAATAATAATAATAATAATTATAATAATGATAATAATGATACTAATAATAATAATAATATTAATAATAATAATAAAAATAATAATAATGATAGTAATAATAATGATGATAATAATAATAGCAATAATGATAATAATAATAATAATAATAATGATAATAATAATAATAATAATAATAATAATAATAATGATAATAATAATAATAGTTATAATGATAATGATAATAATAATATATGATAATAATAATGATAATAATATTAATAATAATATTAATGATCATAATAATAATAATAATAATAATAATAATAATAATAATAATAATAATGATAATAATGATAATAATAATAATGATAATAATAATAATAATAATAATAATAATAATAATAATAATAATAATAATAATAATCATAATAATAATAATAATAATAATAATAATAATAATAATAATAATAATAATAATAATAAAGGTGATTATAATAACAGCAACAGTAATGATAATGATGATAATAATAATAGAATTGATGATGATAATCATAATGACAATGATAACCATATAATGATAATACTAATAATAATGATAATGATAATAATAGCGATGATATTGATGATAATATCAATATCTATATTTTAAACTATTTATTTATTATACTTAACCACCGTCTCCCGTTTCTCCTTCTTCCCTCCACCTCTGATGCTTACATCCTTTTTGTCAATCTTTCCTCACTCATTATCTCCATGCGTCCAAACCATTTCAACACACCCTCTTCTGCTGTTGACCCAATTTCGACGTCATTTGAATCACGTAAATTGCTGGACGAAGATGTACTATGGCGGCGGTTACCAGTGTGTGCAGGACCATGATGATCGTACCAAATATTCAGCAATCCAGCTCAAAACTGTTACTACAACGGCGCCTCCAGCCAACAGTCTATAACAGAAAATCAACCTGAGTGTTGCAACTATGAAGACTTCCTCGATGAGGCCCCCAGGAGAGAAAGGACCCTGAAGATGTTGTTGGCATTCACTGTGCCATAGTCTCCAAGATCACTGCTTCTCTGAACACAACTGACCATACAGAGATGCTGACCTTTGTGACCATCTTTACGATGAGTACAAGAATGCCAGTGCGCATCATCTTTGCCACCTCCACGACAAGTACCACAACTATCTCATCCAAGAATATTCTATGGACTTTCTGTGTGACCTGCACAGCGTAGTCAACCCTTCTAATAATGGGAACCATTACCTCCACCACCACCATTCTCACGAGGATGATGACCACTAAGAGGAACATAGTCACCTGGAATATGAGTTCCCGCACGATATTCCTCACAACTCTCCGCACAAGACCTACGAGCCATCTTATTGTGCTCACTACCAGTGGGTCCATCAGGCTCAAGAACTCCTGTTCGAGAACAAAGCAGGTGACTACAATGACCCAGATGGTGTAAAGTGCCAGGCGAACACCCTTACGAAGACATGAGAGAAACACACGCCTGCACATACCCACAAGGTACAACAATGCCTGTGCAAAATATGGGAGGGTATCCAATGACCAGGTGGATCCACTGCGCCATGGTAGCCGGTCCAGGAGCATGAGAAGCATTTCCTTAGGTTTTGTTGATCCAATGTTTGGCAGGACACGATGAACGTTTTTGTACACACTGCGCATGATGATGGATGATCTGTTTTTGTTTTAGTGAGAGATGGTTGATGACATGTTCTCTTAATATCCCGGATAAGTAATATAGTTGGTTGTAAACTTCGTATGGTTGTAGTTATGTTTTTGTATTGTCTAGAGTAGTTATGATAATACTTGTGGTAGGCATGAATATGTGCATATCAAGGATGGTTAATCCTGTTAAAATATAAGGCAGTTATGATAATCTTGAGGATAGTAAAAGGCGTGTGTTTTGATAGGGAAGTGTAGTGTGCTATGTAGAGTAAGGTAAATATTTGATAATGATATGTGTATGGGAAAGACGTCACCATCTTTTATCACACACGAAATATCACTACTGCTGTAATGTACGTAATGTATAGTAATGATAATGCATAAGTTAGATTGCTGAAAATAATTGTATGGTATGAATGGTGAAGATGAAAGTGATCAAAATTGCAGTGAATTTATTCATGAGAGTGATAATTATGCCACTGGTGGGGATTGGCAACTGTGTTAAGGGAATTATAGCATTTCTTATCAATAAACCAAAACGCCGACATTATTTCCCTTGACAGTATCACATGCCTTCCTGTTCGCTCACGGGTCTGGTTAAGAGCCATCTTCACTACACACTTTACATTACTTGAAGATGCTTTTGACATGCTGGCGCTTACAGGATCATATCAAGCATATGTTCACTATACCAGGGTGATGTTCATTGTTGAAGAGAAATAATGAAATTAATCGCACAACCAAGATGCTTCCCTCATACGAGGATAATTGTTTATCTTATGTATGGCATATACATATACATACTTGCTTGCCTTCATCCATTTCTGGCGCTATCCGCTCCACAGGAAACAGCACCGATATTAACAAACGTGACTGAGGACTTGAAGAATCTGGTACAAATATAATGGATATCGTGATAAATGACTTATTATAATTATGTATTGTGTTGCATTATAATGGTTGTTCAGAACCAAGATCTTTAAGCCTGAATCCTTAAGATTATATAAGAAATGATAAAACGTGTTAAAAACATAAACATTTATGATTATAAAGAACAGAATGCGTTATCATGCGGGTATCTAGTGAAAATGGAACACAAGGAGCCAGTTTAATGCAGGAGTATTTCATCTTTTAACAAAATATTTACATCTATGTCTCTTTTCTTTCATCATCAATTTCTTATGTTTACTATCAAGAAATGCCTCTTATCTTACATGAAAATTCTGTATAGGTATTTGATTAATGTTCTCCATCGACTCGTGGTATAACTCTTCGTTAGCGAAGTTTATTTTGTGTAATGGATCATACATTACAAAGTTGTGTCTATCCACACAAGTGTTACATGTCCCAGGTAAAGATATATTCTAGAGATAACGTACATATAGCATATATATGTCTTTTTAAATATTTATAAAAAGTTTTCTTGAGGGACAATACCTAAGACTTTCGTATTAAAGTTGATCAGTTGTAAGTGATCAAGCATTACAAAGCTGTGTCCATTGCCACAGGTGCTACTGATCCCGGGTAAAGGTATTTCACCATCTTTGTATCTTTAACCTTTCTAGTTATAGATGTTTCATCCCTGATTCCATCCTCACAATCGATGTATGTGGTTTGTGTTGTCTTCATCCTTAACATATCATTAATCAGTTGAAGTGGAGAACATTCTTCTGAGCCTAGCCACTCTACTCTGTCTTCCATATGCTATCTAAGAGGTGTTACCGGATTCCGCCTATATGTGTTTACGCTGAGAGTAACAAGTTACTTCCGGACCGCTTTTCCTTTTATTACTTTTAATGACTTGAAAATGTTGTGTAACATAATTGAATTTGTGATATTAATGAGATTGTTGAAATTCGCATATCATATTCTTTATTTGTTATTTAATGATCTTTAGTTAATCAGACTTAATTGTTTGTGTCTTGCTGATTTTGACATACATTTTCTCTGAAAGATACTTTGATTTGATTCGTATCGAACATTTAAAAGAAAAACATTGATGATTTTCTCATTAGTGTTCACAAAAGCAAAAAAAACAAGTCTCTTTTTCAAAGTATACTTAATGGACTTTACTAAAGTTTTGAAGAATATAAACTCATAACTTGTTTAAGACCTAAACCTTGTGCTGATAATAACTACATTACGTTTCTGTAAACAATATCGTTTTAATGCGTAAAACCCGGATAAAAAACTTGTAATATAAAATTTGATGGTATTATGTTTAGGTTGTTCAAGATATTACTGATTTCTACATGTAAAACATTTATGTTATCTGCAAAATAGAAATCTTTATGTTAGATATGTTAATTCTACCGGTTTCATGTTACATACATTTCTGTACCCTGTGCTCCAGAAAAGTTATGGGATTTTATTTCTTATTGTATAAAATAATTTGCTTAAAATGAATGTCCCACGTACTTTCTACAGAAATCCATAGGAATATACTTGATCACGCGCAAAATTGTGATCCTTTCCAATATATATATCAATATATATATATATATATATATATATATATATATATATATATATATATATATATATATATATATATATATATATATATATATATATATATATATATATTTCTTTCTTTCAAACTATTCGCCATATCCCGCGTTAGCGAGGTAGCGTTAAGAACAGAGAACTGGGCCTTTGAGGGAATATCCTCACCTGGCCACCTTCTCTGTTCCCTCTTTTGGAAAATTAAAAAAAATAATGAGAGGGGAGGATTTCCAGTCCCCCGCTCCCTCCCCTTTTAGTCGCCTTCTACGACACGCAGGAAATACGTGGGAAGTATTCTTTCTCCCCTATCCCCAGGGATCAATATATATATATATATATATATATATATATATATATATATATATATATATATATATATATATATATCACATACAAACCTCCAACAGCCAGGATCTAACCCGGGACCCCTGTGCAACAGGCGGGAATGCTACCGCTAGGCCATGAGCCTATCGGTAGCATTCCCTCCTCTTGCACAAGGGTCTCGGGTTCAATCCTGGCTGTTGGAGGTTTGTATGGTCTATGAAGGTGCGCATTCATATGCACTTTGTTCGTATATATATATATATATATATATATATATATATATATATATATATATATATATATATATATATATATATATATATATATATATATATATATATATATATATATATATATATATATATATATATGTATATATATATATATATATATATATATATATATACATACATATATATATATATATATATATATATATATATATATATATATATATTATTTTTTTTTTATTATACTTTGTCGCTGTCTCCCGCATTTGCGAGGTAGCGCAAGGAAACAGACGAAAGAAATGGCCCAACCCCCCCATACACATGTATATACATACGTCCACACACGCAAATATACATACCCACACAGCCCTCCATAGCTTACCCCAGACGCCTCACATATACATATATATATATATATATATATATATATATATATATATATATATATATATATATATATATATATATATATATATATATATATATATCCTTCAGTATGTTTACTTTCGATAATGAGGAACAGAAGAACAAGCTAAGCAAGTAAATTTCGTCAAAGACATCTCTCTTTTCTAAACGCTGCCTCGCAAAGATTTTCATTAATTCAAATTGAAGAAACAGACGTATTTTTCTATTGTCTGGTTAGCTCAGTGGTAGAGCGTGAGTCTCACACACTCAAGGTCGTGGGTTCGAGACCCACACCAGACATAGTTTTTGTCTTTTTCTTTTTTCATTTTGTCCGCATCACATGTGTGCAACATTCAGTATGTTCGTCCAACGTTATAGTGAAGATCTTCACAATAAATTGGGGTTTTCGACCTTATCTGAAAGGGTCAGGTCCACCAAGACGTCCTTGAAATCTTCCAGAAGCTTCTGGCGATCCTCCTCCAACTGCTGGGCACATCAGAGTTAACATGGGCCGGACATCGGTTGTAGAACGACTTAATCTGCTTCCGGTAGTTAGCAGGGATGATAATGAGGGCTCTGACCTCATACCAGGTCAGCTTAGTTCCAGTCTATTGTTTAGTTCCAGTCTATTGCTTAGTTCCAGTCTATTGTTTAGTTCCAGTCTATTGCTTAGTTCCAGTCTATTGTTTAGTTCCAGTCTATGGCTTAGTTCCAGTCTATTGCTTAGTTCCAATCTATTTTTTAGTTCCAGTCTATTGCTTAGTTCCAGTCTATTGTTTAGTTCCAGTCTATTGCTTAGTTCCAGTCTATTGCTTAGTTCCAGTCTATTGCTTAGTTCCAATCTATTGCAACGACAATAAAAAAGTAAAACTCATTTCTTCGTGGAAAATTGAGAGGAAAACACGACAGCAACATGGAGATTTACCCTGTGGTTATTTTGCCGGCTAGTCGGCAACGGTCGGTCAAACAGTATTTTGCCGTGGTAATCTCAGTGCTTTATATAATACTAAGTCCCAAAATATGTTCTTGGGGGCGTAGCTCAGCGGTAGAGCGCTTGCTTGGCATGCGAGAGGACCCGGGTTCAAACCCCGGCGCCTCCATTTTCTTATTTGGGAAATTCATTGTTTTCAGTCTTGTACATATATATATATATATATATATATATATATATATATATATATATATATATATATATATATATATATATATATATATATATATATATATATATATATATATATATACATATATCGTCCGATCAGGGAAGTTAAGCAACGTTGGGTCTGGTTAGTACTTGGATGGGTGACCGTCTGGGAACACCAGATGCTGTTATCCCTGGGGATAGGGAAATAAAGAATACTTGCCTCGTATTCCCTGTGTGTCGTACAAGGCGACTAAAAGGGGAGGGAGCGGGAGGCTGGAAATCCTTCCCTCTCATTTTCAATTTTCCAAAAGACGGAACAGAGAAGATATAAAGATATTGTAAAGATGTAACTAATATAAGATATAAGAATGAATGGAAGATACGGATGTAGCTGAAACAAGGAGTAATGAAGATTAAGGTGCAATGAAAATTATTCTGTAGTGAAGACAAATATGTATGTTGAAATTTTGTATTGACCATCAAGAAGTAATGATAATGATGAGAGTGTAGTGACGATGAGGGTTTAGTTAGGGAGTGGTGACAATTGCCTTTACAATGATGATAAGGAGGTAACACAATGAGGAACACAAACTTTCCAAAGCTACGTTCAAGTCAGACTTTGAACTAAGTTCGGTAAACAGAAGGATGATGTTAAGATGAGAGTGTAGTGAAGAAGAGTATAGTGATGATAAGGATATTGTCAAGATAGGTTGTAGTGAAGATACGAATGTAGTGAAGATACGAATGTAGTAGAGATAAGGGATGTCAAAGAGTAAAGTTTATTCAAAATGATTATGTAGTGAAGATAAGAACTACTTTTAGTGAACATCAGGGAGTACGATGATGATGGTATGGTAAAAATAACGGTGTAGTGAAGAAGAGGGTATAGCGAAGATATAATTTAGTGAGAATAAGTTAGTAGTGAAGATACACTTTAGTGAATATGAGGTTGTAATGAAGTTAACCTCATTGATCTGATCCCCCAAATCCTCCAAACTACGTTCAAGGGCGGATCCAAAGCCGACCGAAAAGGCTATTTCTCTGTGTATTATTAGTGGTGGTGGTGTGTAGGTGTGTGTAATCATATATTTGCCCTCGTGGGGCCCCGTGTAAGTATGTTGTATGTTGTGTGAGCGGGAAAAATCTAAAGCCTTCCTTGAAACCAGCTTAGTCAAGATAAGGTCATATGAAGATGAGGTTGTAGTGAAGATCATGATAAGCCTAAGGGCTTGAACGTACATTTTAGGTCAAAGGCATCACCAGTACACCCTGGCCAGCATTAAAGTTTATCCGTACACAGACACACACACACATAAGTATATATATATTCATATATATATATATATATATATATATATATATATATATATATATATATATATATATATATATATATTTATATGTATATACTTACACTGTGCCAGAAGCGTTAACTAAAGCTCATTTGGTGAAATCGTGTTTCCTCACATTAGATGTTATCCCAGATTTCCTAAATTCTTCTCTTTGGTCTTTCATTTTCTATGTTTTCCACTTGTCTTTCTTCAGCCGAAGTGATTTACCGTTCATGTTTTAGATTAAACTATATTTGTCTATTTACCAATTCCCTCTCCCATCTCATCATGACGCTTCTTATTGTTCTTTGATTTGAATCCTCAGTTTTCACCTCTCCTTCAACGTGATAACCTCTGAATCTGTGAGTGTGTAATGACCTATTTTTACTGTGTGAGGAGAGAGTTCTACACTCGCGAGGCCAAATCTCTAGAACATTCCGTACTATTATACAACTTGTAAGATTTATGTATGGTGTCTGCCTTAACCATGACCTCATTCTTCTTATTCCATTCATCAACCACTCTTATATAAACTTTAAAATTACTTCTCTGAATATATTTGAACAATATTGTCCTAATTTTATGCTATGTTCTCTAGGTTTGTGTGTGTGTGTGTGTGTGTGTGTGTGTGTGTGTGTGTGTGTGTGTGTGTGTGCGTGTGTGCGTATTCTCAGAAAGTAACTGTGTACTATTCAACAAGGATTTCCCAAAAGCCATTTACCTTATCCTTTTATTTCGATGCTTGAAAATGGCTAAATTTTCGTCAAAGTGTTTTTTGCCTTATTAGTATTTATAATGATTTATTGATTCAGAAAGTATTGGTATTTCGAAACTATTTAGATCCTTCAACATCTCTAGCCATCTTCACTACACTCTCAACACCATTGGCCATCTTGACTATTTCTTCGACACCTCTAGATTTCATCAAATAATGATCGCAACAAAACTAAATGAATCCGTCTACATATCCGGATTTGTATGGGATTTAATCTGGATTGATCTGGTTATGTGACGTCACATAACCCAGGGCTATATAAGGCCGGCGGCGAGAGAAGTGTAATCATTTGAGGATGGGACTCCGTACCGACAACATCTCCTCTCACACTCTCCGGCAAGAAGAAAATTTGGTAAGTGCACCTCAGGCCGGAATCAAAATGAGCGTTCCAGTTGTAAAGTTGACCCAGAAGGATGTAAATGACCTGGTGGTCATGAGAGAGGTGGGTCGGGGAGGCAACGCCAAGATTGAAACGGTGTTGTTCCGTGGATCGTGTTGCGTCATCAAAACCCTTCTCGACGGAGTGAGTTCGAAAAGTCTTATGGATGAAGCCGACATTCACAGGAGACTGGCTGGGGCTGGAGGAGCCCCTCTCCTTCGAGCAGTGTGCCGCAATCCCCCACTGATCATCTTAAGCCACACTGGCCAGCCTTATGATAAGTTCATGAGAACATGTCGGTCGGACGAGGAACTGGTCGAGTCCGCCATCATGGTCGCTCGTCGGCTGATGGAAATCCATAAGAAAAACATTGTCCATAATGACGTCAAGGTCGAGAATGTGACCGTGACGATGGGTGACAAGCCAGAGTTTCACATCATCGACTTCGGCTTGAGCGTTAAGAAGGGAAGCTGCGTTGAGTACAATGTTCCTGACCTGTGGTTGGCCCCTGAGGTCAGGGAGCGCAAGCCGGTCTCCCCAGCCAGTGACGTCTTCTCTTTTGGGCATCTAATGAGGCACGTGTCCATCCTGGTCAGGAAGCAGGGTGTGCGGGAAAGCCTCCAGGATCTTTACCAAACAGCGACCCACAGCGACCCCTCAGAGAGACCAGCTCTGCCACTTATTATTGGTGAGCTGAAGAAGGTGATGAGGTCAGTCCGCCGGAGGCGTACCAGAGGAGGGGGCCAACGGAACCAGAGGAAGGGCAGGAAATGAGGTGCCCTTCCTCAACTATCTACCTCACAATAAGAACTTTGTTTTAGAGGAAATTTTACTTGTAATATAATGGGAAAGAACTTTGTTTGAGAGGAAATTATTATCTTTACATAGCTTAAAGCGGGATAGACCTTTATTTTAGAGGAAATTAAAATATCTATTTAAAACGGGAAAAAATTATGGAACTCGACATGCAACCACCTCCTCGTGGTGAGTTCTGGGTGATAAGAGATCAAACATCTCTTATCAGCTAAGAGTTGCATACAAACGTATTTCCTGATAAGTAAAAGACAACTGGATAATGTTCTTATGATGTTAAATGTTCTTAGAGTCTGGCTAGTGTTATCTTGGAGGTCTTCTATCCCCTACAGCTCGGGCTGGGCCCAGACTGTATCATGGACAACGATAAATGGTCTTAGACGAGCTATCATGGACAGCGATAAATGATTTAGCCTAACTATTATGGACAACGATAAGTGATCTTAGCTTAACCATCATGGACAACGCTGCATTATCTTAGCATAGCCGTCATGGTAAATGATAAATGATCTTAGCCTTACTATCATGGACAACGATAAATGGTCTTACCCTGGCCATCAAGGCCCATTTTCAGTCGTCCATCATAAATTTGCATGTTATTCTAATATTATTAATAGTTTGAACCTTATAAAAGACAGACTTGGTTCAGTTGTATGTTTTCATACAAGAACAAATTGAAGCGTCCCAAGCATTTTGAAATGGCATTTGTACTACTTAACTCTCGATGTTAGTGAAAACATGTGAGATAACCACGACTGCGCAGCTTTCCTGTGTGCTGTGAATTTATGACCTTCCCTTTTCCTCTCTCTCTCTCTCTCTCTCTCTCTCTCTCTCTCTCTCTCTCTCTCTCTCTCTCTCTCTCTCTCTCTCTCTCTCTCTCTCTCTCTCTCTCTCTCTCATCAAAATATTCGAAATTATGAAATTCAGTGTAGCCAAACTTCTGAATTACTTGTTTGTCTTGTAAAGTAGATCGTAGGTTATATATATATATATATATATATATATATATATATATATATATATATATATATATATATATATATATATATATATATATATATATATATATATATATATATATATTTCTTTTCTTTTAAACTATTAGCCATTTCCCGCGTTAGCGAGGTAGCGTTAAGAACAGAGGACTGGGCCTTTTTTGGAATATCCTCACCTGGCCCCCTCTGTTCCTTCTTTTGGAAAATTAAAAAAAAAAAAACGAGAGGGGAGGATTTCCAGCCCCCCGCTCCCTCAATTGTATAATATGTACAGTTAATCCACATGCCTATCTTCTGTCTTCTATAATGAGAGCAAGTGGGCATATACAAAAATCTTCAAAGATTTGTAAAACAAAAATAATTAACTACTATGGGCTAACTTTAAGAAAAACTCAGGAATATATAAAAGCACCATTCTATAACAAAGCTGGTGTTACTGGACTCTGCCTACTTGAGGTTACACTGCAAGTGAAAAGGCATATTTGGCGAGGCTGTACCACTAAGAGTACAGTCCTGTCAAAGAACGTCTCACTCCAAAGGAATCTATAGGATGTAAGGAAGTCTTGGGCCACTAAAGCCTACAGAAAGGTCCATGGTAGCACCAGGACTTTTTCATAGAAACTGGTCCTGGGATAATCATAAGGAATATACCAAAGCTAACACAGATTTCCATTAGTCAAAATATTACAACTCTTAGGTTAGGGCTACTCATGAATCTAGTGCATTATATATATATATATATATATATATATATATATATATATATATATATATATATATATATATATATATATATATATATATATATATATATATATATATATATATATATATATATATATATATATATATATATATATATATATATATATATATATATATATATATATATGTATATATATATATATATATATATATATATATATATATATATATATATATATATATATATATATATATATATATATATAAATATAAATATATATATATATATATATATATCTATGTCTGTGTGACTTCAAGCCAGTCAAGCTTGAATGCAAGATATGCAGTAAATATATAAATTCAACTGAGGTGTGTTGTTCTTAGTCATCTGCTGTGCCTCTTTTTAAAACTGACATTTGTTGGTATGGGAAACATTAACAACCCCTTTTTCCATTTAAAATGCTAAGGTATATGCATAGAGGAAAAGTTTTCCGACAGGCCTCATTCAGAATTTTCATGTCTGTTTTTAAGATATGTCAAAACTGATGGATTAGAAACTCTCAAAGAATACATCTGATCATCAAAAAATAAACTTCTCACTTTACATCTTTGATATGAATATGCATTGCTGAACACCCACATGACTCATGAATAGAAACATCATCAAGGAGTTTAACAAAATGTTTTGTTTTTCCATGGAAACTTAAAAACAATAAAATCTGAATCAATCTTATTAACCATCATGCATATTCCAAGTAACTATAATTTTCCAAAACCTAAAGATCTGTAACTCATTTTATTGCAGACATCCTAAATCTATTGCCTATGACTTTTAATTTTTTTTTTAAGCATGATCAAGTCAACTGTACAAAGAAATCCTTAAAATATGTTTTGCCTTCATTTGCTTGCGAGACCTACCAAAATTTACAACCTGGTCCCCTTACCAGTTCAGTGCCACTGAAGCATCTCCCACTGAAGGTAGCAAGACATAGTGAGTGCGAGATGCTATCCCTACATTTGGCGTGTATTCCTCTTCTAAGGAATGTCGAGAGGCAAATGGCTTTCAGAATGATAACCTGAGTCAAATATCACACTTTTATGTATTTCTTTTGTATAGACATAAGTTTCATTCACTTTGAACATCATCTTGAAAAGCACATGTTCATTAAGACGAACCATTTTCACACTAAGAATGAATGTTAAAAGATGAAATGCACAAAAGATGATATTTACAATAGGTATCTTGCAATTTGTTACAGCACTGGTTATGAAAGGAAGTTTTAACCTACTCTTCAGTACTAGCAATGACAATGATGTGAAACACCTGAAGAACGGCAGCACATTACAGTTTAAGGTACATCTCACCAACAAAATACCACAATTTAACCTTGTGATAATATACACAACTTGGGCATAACCATATCCTCCAATACACACTGGAAATCCCATATGATTAACATCACAAACTCTTTTTCCTAAAAGTTGGGTGTGTTGTGTAAGTGCTCTAATAATTTTTCTTGTGAGCAGCAGTTTTGCATCTACCGGGGTTTCCACTGCCCAAGTATGGAATACTGCTCACATATCCAAGGGATTCACCCTCCACCTCAATATTAAGTAAAGTGGAATCATAAGCCTCCAGTCTCATTAATTTCCCTTGCATCAACACACCAACCTTCCCCTTCTGTATGCCACGATGTTGTTGCTCTCTTTCTCTATTCCATAGGTTTTATTTTGGGCACTGTTCTTGTGAAATGCCTTCATATGTCCCCAACACCAGGGTTTGGACCTGTGACATGTGTAAAGTTGCTCTTCCCACAACTGTGAGACCAGCCACTCAGGGATTGGTTGATATAATACCTCCTCCTTTCCTTGAACAGCTAAGCTATGGAATATTCATCCTTTTTTTTCTTTCTTTCCCTCTGCATATAACCTTACAGAGTCAGATCTACAAACATCTGTGATGTCCTGATTAATTTCTACATTTTATTCTCTTCAACTTTTTTTAGCCAAGTCAAACAATACAATGCGATGCTACAGCCAACTATCAGTACGATAGATATGAATCATTTTCTTCATTACATATAAGGACCATAGCCTAGTGATTGTGGATGAGGACACATCGGTTAAAAGTAGTTGGTGGGAACATTGGATAAGAGCCTCTGAAAACTGCCCTACAGTTGCCACCTGCCAGTGGCCTGTTTAGGGTGAGGCACTAAAGGCTAAGAAGCAGCACTCGAATTAAGTCATGGACACCCTTTAGCCATCCCCTCAAGGGAGTGCCCAAAGGAAACGGGCTTCAGAGTTAAAGACAGATAGATAAGGAGCAACCAAATTTGGATGTACGACTTAATAAACCACTACTGAGGTACTTCAGTGTATCTATCTATATCTCCGATGCCCGCTCCAACTGGAACTCCCTTAAGGGAGTGGCCATGGCAACAGATGGATGCTCAGCATCCTCAGCAGTCATACTATAAAACCTCATAATTTCTTGCTGGATGGAAGACTGGCACTGTGCTTTGTAGCAGATTGGAAACTTCGCACTGTTTTGCATGACTGTAAATGATTACGCACCCAATATGGAAGATAGCTTGAGAAATGATGCAGCCTTACATCCTTAACTTTGAACCTCAGCCATTTTTTGAGGGCATTTTCATGCACCCTAATCATGAGAGGATTCCCATGAAAGCATTTACTTATCTCTTCCAGAGAAAGCATGTTTTGTCAATCATTTTGCTTTGGTTAGGTAAGATGGTACAGACAAGTGAATACCCTAATTACTATTGCAATGTAGATGTAAATACATACTCTAGTCTATGCCAAGCACTACCCATACACATCACTGATTCTCTACCCATATGATGCTTCATGACTTCTTACGTAAACAGCTCTAAGACGACTTGCATGGCTATGCAGTAACCCATCTGATGCAAAGTGGTATGGTGGTTACAAAGGGCATGTTCAACATCTGTTTTCATCCTGAGTACTCAGGTCACATGATTCTCCAGACTCATCTTTGGATGTCAGAGGTACTTTTAATAATCTTGCAACATAAATGCAATTTCTTAGAGCCAAATGCATTACCTAGCCATACTAACTGTATTACCAAACCACATCATCTTTGTTACTCATACTGTCATCCAGTGGAATCAAGCCACATCACTGATGTTTCCTTAATCACACAATGATCGAGAGCCTCCAGAGCAGTTTGAAATTAACTCTTTGCATAATGACAACTTTGATTTATCAAAGTAGATGCTTCTAATCTTCGGCACTTCACAATACAAACTGACCCTTATACTGTACATATTGTTGTATATCACCATACAACTGCGACTAGCTAGTGGGTACAGTGGGGCATTCAGGGATGAACAAGTTAAAAACTAACTCAAGTTTTTTCAGCGAGTCCTGGTTTTGTATGACAGAGTTACATATATGCTTGTGTATGTCTGAAAGCATTTCAACGTCTCACTATAGTGGCAATCAAAGTTTTGAGCTTCAAAATTTCAAAATATATATATATATATATATATATATATATATATATATATATATATATATATATATATATATATATATATATATATATATATATATATATATATATATATACACATATATATTTTTTTTTTTTTTTTTGCTTTGTCGCTGTCTCCCGCGTTTGCGAGGTAGCGCAAGGAAACAGACGAAAGAAATGGCCCAACCCACCCCAATACACATGTATAAACATACACGTCCACACACGCAAATATACATACCTACACAGCTTTCCATGGTTTACCCCAGACGCTTCACATACCCTGATTCAATCCACTGACAGCACGCCAACCCCGGTATACCACATCGACCCAATTCACTCTATTCCTTGCCCTCCTTTCATCCTCCTGCATGTTCAGGCCCCGATCACACAAAATCTTTTTCACTCCATCTTTCCACCTCCAATTTGGTCTCCCACTTCTCCTCGTTCCCTCCACCTCCGACACATATATCCTCTTGGTCAATCTTTCCTCACTCATTCTCTCCATGTGCCCAAACCATTTCAAAACATCCTCTTCTGCTCTCTCAACCACGCTCTTTTTATTTCCACACATCTCTCTTACCCTTACGTTACTTACTCGATCAAACCACCTCACAGCACACATTGTCCTCAAACATCTCATATCCAGCACATCCACCCTCCTGCGCACAACTCTATCAACAGCCTACGCCTCACAACCATACAAAATTGTTGGAACCACTATTCCTGCAAACATACCCATTTTTGATTTCCGAGATAATGTTCTCGACTTCCACACATTCTTCAAGGCTCCCAGGATTTTCGCCCCCTCCCCCACCCTATGATCCACTTCCGCTTCCATGGTTCCATCCGCTGCCAGATCCGCTCCCAGATATCTAAAACACTTTACTTCCTCCAGTTTTTCTCCATTCAAACTTACCTCCCAGTTGACTTAACCCTCAACCCTACTGTACCTAATAACCTTGCTCTTATTCACATTTACTCTTAACTTTCTTCTTTCACACACTTTACCAAACTCAGTCATCAGCTTCTGCAGTTTCTCACATGAATAAGCCACCAGAGCTGTATCATCAGCGAACAACAACTGACTCACTTCCCAAGCTCTCTCATCCACAACAGACTTTATACTATATATATATATATATATATATATATATATATATATATATATATATATATATATATATATATATATATATATATATATATATATATATATATATATATATATATATATATATATATATATATATATATATATGTATATATATATATATATATATATATATATATATATATATATATATATATATATATATATATATATATATATATAGATATATATATATATATATATATATATATACATATATATATATATATATATATATATATATATATATATATATATATATATATATATATATATATATATATATATATATATATATATATATATATATATATATATATATATATATATATATATACATATATATATATATATATATATATATATATACATATATATATATATATATATATATATATATATATATATATATATATATATATATATATATATATATATATATATATATATTTATTTATTATACTTTGTCGCTGTCTCCCGCGTTTGCGAGGTAGCGCAAGGAAACAGACGAAAGAAATGGCCCAACCCCCCCCCCATACACATGTATATACATACGTCCACACACGCAAATATACATACCTACACAGCTTTCCATGGTTTACCCCAGACGTTTCACATGCCTTGCTTCAATCCACTGACAGCACGTCAACCCCGGTATACCACATCGCTCCAATTCACTCTATTCCTTGCCCTCCTTTCACCCTCCTGCATGTTCAGGCCCCGATCACACAAAATCTTTTTCACTCCATCTTTCTACCTCCAATTTGGTCTCCCTCTTCTCCTTGTTCCCTCCACCTCCGACACATAAATCCTCTTGGTCAATCTTTCCTCACTCATCCTCTCCATGTGCCCAAACCACTTCAAAACACCCTCTTCTGCTCTCTCAACCACGCTCTTTTTACTTCCACACATCTCTCTTACCCTTACGTTACTTACTCGATCAAACCACCTCACACCACACATTGTCCTCAAACATCTCATTTCCAGCACATCCATCCTCCTGCGCACAACTCTATCCATAGCCCACGCCTCGCAACCATACAACATTGTTGAAACCACTATTCCTTCAAACATACCCATTTTTGCTTTCCGAGATAATGTTCTCGACTTCCACACATTCTTCAAGGCTCCCAGAATTTTCGCCCCCTCCCCCACCCTATGATCCACTTCCGCTTCCATGGTTCCATCCGCTGCCAGATCCACTCCCAGATATCTAAAACACTTCACTTCCTCCAGTTTTTCTCCATTCAAACTCACCTCCCAATTGACTTGACCCTCAACCCTACTGTACCTAATAACCTTGCTCTTATTCACATTTACTCTTAACTTTCTTCTTTCACACACTTTACCAAACTCAGTCACCAGCTTCTGCAGTTTCTCATATGAATCAGCCTCCAGCGCTGTATCATCAGCGAACAACAACTGACTCACTTCCAAAGCTCTCTCATCCCCAACAGACTTCATACTTGCCCCTCTTTCCAAAACTCTTGCATTCACCTCCCTAACAACCCCATCCATAAACAAATTAAGCAACCATGGAGACATCACACACCCCTGCCGCAAACCTACATTCACAGAGAACCAATCACTTTCCTCTCTTGCTACACGTACACATGCCTTACATCCTCGATAAAAACTTTTCACTGCTTCTAACAACTTGCCTCCCACACTATATATTCTTAATACCTTCCACAGAGCATCTCTATCAACTCTATCATATGCCTTCTCTAGATCCATAAATGCTACATACAAATCCATTTGCTTTTCTAAGTATTTCTCACATATATTCTTCAAACACCTGATCCACACATCCTCTACCACTTCTGAAACCACACTGCTCTTCCCCAATCAGATGCTCTGTACATGCCTTCACCCTCTCAATCAATACCCTCCCATATAATTTACCAGGAATACTCAACAAACTTATACCTCTGTAATTTGAGCACTCACTCTTATCCCCTTTGCCTTTGTACAATGGCACTATACAAGCATTCCGCCAATACTCAGGCACCTCACCATGAGTCATACATACATTAAATAACCTTACCAACCAGTCAACAATACAGTCACCCACTTATATATATATATATATATATATATATATATATATATATATATATATATATATATATATATATATATATATATATTTTTTTTTTTTTTTATACTTTGTCGCTGTCTCCCGCGTTTGCGAGGTAGCGCAAGGAAACAGACGAAAGAAATGGCCCAACCCCCCCCATACACATGTATATACATACGTCCACACACGCAAATATACATACCTACACAGCTTTCCATGGTTTACCCCAGACGCATCACATGCCTTGATTCAATCCACTGACAGCACGTCAACCCCGGTATACCACATCGCTCCAATTCACTCTATTCCTTGCCCTCCTTTCACCCTCCTGCATGTTCAGGCCCCGATCACACAAAATCTTTTTCACTCCATCTTTCCACCTCCAATTTGGTCTCCCTCTTCTCCTCGTTCCCTCCACCTCCGACACATATATCCTCTTGGTCAATCTTTCCTCACTCATTCTCTCCATGTGCCCAAACCACTTAAAAACACCCTCTTCTGCTCTCATCAACCACGCTCTTTTTATTTCCACACATCTCTCTTACCCTTACGTTACTCACTCGATCAAACCACCTCACACCACACATTGTCCTCAAACATCTCATTTCCAGCACATCCATCCTCCTGCGCACAACTCTATCCATAGCCCACGCCTCGCAACCATACAACATTGTTGGAACCACTATTCCTTCAAACATACCCATTTTTGCTTTCCGAGATAATGTTCTCGACTTCCACACATTCTTCAAGGCTCCCAGATTTTCGCCCCCTCCCCCACCCTATGATCCACTTCCGCTTCCATGGTTCCATCCGCTGCCAGATCCACTCCCAGATATCTAAAACACTTCACTTCCTCCAGTTTTTCTCCATTCAAACTCACCTCCCAATTGACTTGACCCTCAACCCTACTGTACCTAATAACCTTGCTCTTATTCACATTTACTCTTAACTTTCTTCTTTCACACACTTTACCAAACTCAGTCACCAGCTTCTGCAGTTTCTCACATGAATCAGCCACCAGCGCTGTATCATCAGCGAACAACAACTGACTCACTTCCCAAGCTCTCTCATCCCCAACAGACTTCATACTTGCCCCTCTTTCCAAAACTCTTGCATTCACCTCCCTAACAACCCCATCCATAAACAAATTAAACAACCATGGAGACATCACACACCCCTGCCGCAAACCTACATTCACTGAGAACCAATCACTTTCCTCTCTTCCTACACGTACACATGCCTTACATCCTCGATAAAAACTTTTCACTGCTTCTAACAACTTTCCTCCCACACCATATATTCTTAATACCTTCCACAGAGCATCTCTATCAACTCTATCATATGCCTTCTCCAGATCCATAAATGCTACATACAAATCCATTTGCTTTTCTAAGTATTTCTCACATACATTCTTCAAAGCAAAGCACCTGATCCACACATCCTCTACCACTTCTGAAACCACACTGCTCTTCCCCAATCTGATGCTCTGTACATGCCTTCACCCTCTCAATCAATACCCTCCCATATAATATACCAGGAATACTCAACAAACTTATACCTCTGTAATTTGAGCACTCACTCTTATCCCCTTTGCCTTTTTGTACAATGGCACTATGCACGCATTCCGCCAATCCTCAGGCACCTCACCATGAGTCATACATATATTAAATAACCTTACCAACCAGTCAACAATACAGTCACCCCATTTTTTAATAAATTCCACTGCAATACCATCCAAACCTGCTGCCTTGCCGGCTTTCATCTTCCGCAAAGCTTTTGCTACCTCTTCTTTGTTTACCAAATCATTTTCCCTAACCCTCTCACTTTGCACACCACCTCGACCAAAACACACTATATCTGCCACTCTATCATCAAACACATTCAAGACACCTTCAAAATACTCACTCCATCTCCTCCCTCACATCACCACTACTCGTTATCACCTCCCCATTTGCGCCCTTCACTGAAGTTCCCATTTGCTCCCTTGTCTCACGCACTTTATTTACCTCCTTCCAGAACATCTTTTTATTCTCCCTAAAATTTAATGATACTCTCTCACCCCAACTCTCATTTGCCCTCTTTTTCACCTCTTGCACCTTTCTCTTGACCTCCTGTCTCTTTCTTTTATACATCTCCCACTCAATTGCATTTTTTCCCTGCAAAAATCATCCAAATGCCTCTCTCTTCTCTTTCACTAATAATCTTGCTTCTTCATCCCACCACTCACTACCCTTTCTAATCAACCCACCTCCCACTCTTCTCATGCCACAAGCATCTTTTGCGCAATCCATCACTGATTCCCTAAATACATCCCATTCCTCCCCTACTCCCCTTACTTCCATTGTTCTCATCTTTTTCCATTATGTACTCAGTCTCTCCTGGTACTTCCTCACACAAGTCTCCTTCCCAAGCTCACTTACTCTCACCACCCTCTTCACCCCAACATTCACTCTTCTTTTCTGAAAACCCATACAAATCTTCACCTTAGCCTCATAAAGATAATGATCAGACATCCCTCCAGTTGCACCTCTCAGCACATTAACATCCAAAAGTCTCTCTTTCGCGCGTCTGTCAATTAACACGTAATCCAATAACGCTGTCTGGCCATCTCTCCTACTTACATACGTATACTTATGTTTATCTCGCTTTTTAAACCAGGTATTCCCAATCACCATTCCTTTTTCAGCACATAAATCTACAAGCTCTTCACCATTTCCATTTACAACACTGAACACCCCATGTATACCAATTATTCCCTCAACTGCCACATTACTCACCTTTGCATTCAAATCACCCATCACTATAACCCGGTCTCGTGCATCAAAACCACTAACACACTCATTCAGCTGCTCCCAAAACACTTGCCTCTTATGATCTTTCTTCTCATGCCCAGGTGCATATGCACCAATAATCACCCATCTCTCTCCATCAACTTTCAGTTTTGCCCATATTAATCGAGAATTTACTTTCTTACATTCTATCACATACTCCCACAACTCCTGTTTTAGGAGTACTGCTACTCCTTCCCTTGCTCCTGTCCTTTCACTAACCCCTGACTTTACTCCCAAGACATTCCCAAACCACTCTTCCCCTTTACCCTTGAGCTTCGTTTCACTCAGAGCCAAAACATCCAGGTTCCTTTCCTCAAACATACTACCTATCTCTCCTTTTTTCACATCTTGGTTACATCCACACACATTTAGACACCCCAGTCTGAGCCTTCGAGGAGGATGAGCACTCTCCGCGTGACTGCTTCTTCTGTTTCCCATTCTAGAAAGTTAAAAGATACAAGGAGGGGAGGATTCCTGGCCCCCCGCTCCCGTCCCCTCTAGTCGCCTTCTACGACACGCGAGGAATGCGTGGGAAGTATTCTTTCACCCCTATTCCCAGGGATAATATATATATATATATATATATATATATATATATATATATATATATATATATATATATATATATATATATATATATATATATATATATACATATATATATACATACACATACACACGCACATATACACACACACACACATATACAGATATATACATATTAAAAATGTAAGAAATAATTTAGAAAACTGAAACTTCTAGCTTGAAATTAAATGAGAAAATGAATGTCACATAATGGTTCAACCTCTGGCTATGGAAAAGGGAAATATATAATTTATTTACACAAACGTCAATAGTAGTTCTCATCAATTTAACCACTGTATCAATTAGCTTCAATATCTAAGCTACATTTTTTCCAATTTCACTATTTTCTTGTCAAAGCACCATGTATGAAAACTATCACTCCAGTAACACAACTATAAACATTTACTTCCCCTTTAAAAAAGTTCTGGGAAAGTCTGTCTCGATACACTGCGGGACACTCTACCACCTGGCGAGGTTTGTGTTGCAATGGTTCTTGATTCACAAACGTAGTAGCATCACTGGTGGACGGAAGAACATTCTTGTTACCACAGCAAGGATCACAGTCCGTGCAACTCCATTATGATGGTTCTTCTCATGACGCGACGCTTAAGCTGTGACCATGGCTGCCCTGCACAGCTTAAGTTTAAAGCTTCGTCATTGCGTGTGTTTCTCCAAAACCTGGATGACGAGCCGCAGCCAACCGACCTGTTGTTTTCGAAGGACAGCGCCGTCGTGGAGGACGACCGAGTTGAGTTGCCAATTTTTCTGGTGTATCATGAAGACAGACTCGTTAAACTAGTCTCGGATATTTCATCGTTGACAACGTCGCAATTCTTGATGGTTACCAAGCTTGTTTATTTATTTATTATATTTATTATATTTATTTATATATATATATATATATATATATATATATATATATATATATATATATATATATATATATATATATATATATATATTTTTTTTTTTTTTATACTTTGTCGCTGTCTCCCGCGTTTGCGAGGTAGCGCAAGAAAACAGACGAAAGAAGTGGCCCAACCCCCCCCCCCCATACACATGTATATACATACGTCCACACACGCAAATATACATACCTACACAGCTTTCCATGGTTTACCCCAGACGCTTCACATGCCTTGATTCAATCCACTGACAGCACGTCAACCCCGGTATACCACATCGCTCCAATTCACTCTATTCCTTGCCCTCCTTTCACCCTCCTGCATGTTCAGGCCCCGATCACACAAAATCTTTTTCACTCCATCTCTCCACTTCCAATTTGGTCTCCCTCTTCTCCTTGCTCCCTCCACCTCCGACACATATATCCTCTTGGTCAATCTTTCCTCACTCATCCTCTCCATGTGCCCAAACCACTTCAAAACACCCTCTTCTGCTCTCTCAACCACGCTCTTTTTATTTCCACACATCTCTCTTACCCTTACGTTACTCACTCGATCAAACCACCTCACACCACACATTGTCCTCAAACATCTCATTTCCAGCACATCCATCCTCCTGCGCACAACTCTATCCATCGCCGACGCCTCGCAACCATACAACATTGTTGGAACCACTATTCCTTCAAACATACCCATTTTTGCTTTCCGAGATAATGTTCTCGACTTCCACACATTCTTCAAGGCCCCCAGAATTTTCGCCCCCTCCCCCACCCTATGATCCACTTCCGCTTCCATGGTTCCATCCGCTGCCAGATCCACTCCCAGATATCTAAAACACTTCACTTCCTCCAGTTTTTCTCCATTCAGACTCACCTCCCAATTGACTTGACCCTCAACCCTACTGTACCTAATAACCTTGCTCTTATTCACATTTACTCTTAACTTTCTTCTTCCACACACTTTACCAAACTCAGTCACCAGCTTCTGCAGTTTCTCACATGAATCAGCCACCAGCGCTGTATCATCAGCGAACAACAACTGACTCACTTCCCAAGCTCTCTCATCCCCAACAGACTTCATACTTGCCCCTCTTTCCAAAACTCTTGCATTTACCTCCCTAACAACCCCATCCATAAACAAATTAAACAACCATGGAGACATCACACACCCCTGCCGCAAACCTACATTCACTGAGAACCAATCACTTTCCTCTCTTCCTACACGTACACATGCCTTACATCCTCGATAAAAACTTTTCATTGCTTCTAACAACTTTCCTCCCACACCATATATTCTTAATACCTTCCACAGAGCATCTCTATCAACTCTATCATATGCCTTCTCCAGATCCATAAATGCTACATACAAATCCATTTGCTTTTCTAAGTATTTCTCACATACATTCCTCAAAGCAAACACCTGATCAACACATCCTCTACCACTTCTGAAACCACACTGCTCTTCCCCAATCTGATGCTCTGTACATGCCTTCACCCTCTAAATCAATACCCTCCCATATAATTTACCAGGAATACTCAACAAACTTATACCTCTGTAATTTGAGCACTCACTCTTATCCCCTTTACCTTTGTACAATGGCACTATGCACGCATTCCGCCAATCCTCAGGCACCTCACCATGAGTCATACATACATTAAATAACCTTACCAACCAGTCAACAATACAGTCACCCCCTTTTTTTTTATAAATTCCACTGCAATACCATCCAAACCTGCTGCCTTGCCGGCTTTCATCTTCCTCAAAGCTTTCACTACCTCTTCTCTGTTTACCAAATCATTTTCCCTAACCCTCTCACTTTGCACACCACCTCGACCAAAACACCCTATATCTGCCACTCTATCATCAAACACATTCAAGAAACCTTCAAAATACTCACTCCATCTCCTTCTCACATCACCACTACTTGTTATCACCTCCCCATTTGCGGCCTTCACTGAAGTTCCCATTTGCTCCCTTGTCTTACGCACTTTATTTACCTCCTTCCAGAACATCTTTTTATTCTCCCTAAAATTTAATGATACTCTCTCACCCCAACTCTCATTTGCCCTTTTTTTCACCTCTTGCACCTTTCTCTTGACCTCCTATCTCTTTCTTTTATACATCTCCCACTCAATTGCATTTTTTCCCTGCAAAAATCGTCCAAATGAATCTCTCTTCTCTTTCACTAATACTCTTACTTCTTCATCCCACCACTCACTACCCTTTCTAATCAACCCACCTCCCACTCTTATCATGCCAGAAGCATCTTTTGCGCAATCCATCACTGATTCCCTAAATACATCCCATTCCTCCCCACTCCCCTTGCTTCCATTGTTCTCACCTTTTTCCATTCTGTACTCAGTCTCTCCTGGTACTTCCTCACACAGGTCTCCTTCTCAAGCTCACTTACTCTCACCATCCTCTTCACCCCAACATTCGCTCTTCTTTTCTGAAAACCCATACAAATCTTCACCTTAGCCTCCACAAAATAATGATCAGACATCCCTCCAGTTGCACCTCTCAGCACATTAACATCCAATAGTCTCTCTTTCGCACGCCTGTCAATTAACACGTAATCCAATAACGCTCTCTGGCCATCTCTCCTACTTACATAAGTATACTTATGTATATCTCGCTTTTTAAACCAGGTACTCCCAATCATATATATTTCTTTTTTTTCGCTGTCTCCCGCGTTTGCGAGGTAGCGCAAGGAAACAGACGAAAGAAATGACCCAACCCACCCCCATACACATGTATATACATACGTCCACACACGCAAATATACATACCTACACAGCTTTCCATGGTTTACCCCAGACGCTTCACATGCCTTGATTCAATCCACTGACAGCACGTCAACCACGGTATACCACATCGCTCCAATTCACTCTATTCCTTGCCCTCCTTTCACCCTCCTGCATGTTCAGGCCCCGATCACACAAAATATATATATATATATATATATATCTTTCTTTCTTTTTCTTTTCTTTCAAACTATTCGCCATTTCCCGCATTAGCGAGGTAGCGTTAAGAACAGAGGACTGGGCCTTTGAGGGAATACCCTCACCTGGCCCAATTCTCCGTTCCCTCTTTTGGAAAAAAAAAAAAAAAAAAAAAAATATATATATATATATATATATATATATATATATATATATATATATATATATATATATTTTTATCCCTGGGGATAGGGGAGAAAGAATACTTCCCACGTATTCCCTGCGTGTCGTAGAAGGCGACTAAAAGGGGAGGGAGCGGGGGGCTGGAAATCCTCCCCTCACTTTTTTTTTTAATTTTCCAAAAGAGGGAACAGAGAAGGGGCCCAGGTGAGGATATTCCCTCAAGGGCCCAGTCCTCTGTTCTCAACGCTACCTCGCTAATGCGGGAAATGGCGAATAGTATGAAAGAAAAAGAAAGAATATATATTTATGTATATATATATATATATATATATATATATATATATATATATATATATATATATATATATATTTATATATATATATATATATATATATTTATATATATATATATATATATATATATATATATATATATATATATATATATATATATATATATATATATATATATATATATATATATATATATATATATATATTTTTTTTTTTTTTTTTTTTCTATTAAACTTTGTCGCTGTCTCCCGCGCTAGCGAGGTAGCGCAAGGAAACTGACGAAAGAATGGCCCAACCCACTCACATACACATATATATGCATACACGTCCACACGCGCACATATACATATCTATACATCTCAACGTATACATACATAAACACACACACACAGACATATACATATATACATATGTACAAAATTCATACTGTTTGCCCTTGTTAATTCCCGTCGCCACCCCG
Source organism: Panulirus ornatus (assembly GCF_036320965.1). Taxonomy (NCBI): domain Eukaryota; kingdom Metazoa; phylum Arthropoda; class Malacostraca; order Decapoda; family Palinuridae; genus Panulirus; species Panulirus ornatus. The sequence goes on from NC_092265.1 coordinate 28,533,261, forward strand.
CCACACATGAAATGACAGCCCCCTCCTCCCGCATGTGCCCGAGGTAGCACTAGGAAAAGACGACAAAGGCCACATTCGTTCACACTTAGTCTCCAGCTGCCATGTATAATGCACCGAAACCACAGCTCCCTTTCCACATCCAGGCCCCATAAAACTTTCCAAGGTTTACCCCAGACGCTTCACATGCCCTGGTTCAATCCATTGACGGCACGTCGACCCCGGAATACCACATCGTTCCAATTTACTCTATTCCTTGCACACTTTTCATCCTCCAACGTGTTCAGGCCCCGATCACTCAAAATCTTCTTCACTCCATCTTTCCACCTCCAATTTAGTCCCCCACTTCTCGTTCCCTCCACCCTGACGTATATATCTCTTTGTCAATCTTTCCTCACTCATTCTCTTTATGTGACCAAACCATTTCAAAACACCCTCCTCTGCTCTCTTAACCACACTCATTTTATTACCACACATCTCTCTTACCCTTTCATTACTTACTCCATCAAACCACCTACACCACATATTGTCCTTAAACATATCGTTTCCAGCACATCCACCCTCCTCAGCACAACTCTTCTATAGCCCAAGCCTCGCAAGCATATAACATTATTGAACAACTCTTCCTTCAAACATACCCATTTTTGCTTTTCAAGATAACGTTCTCGACTTCCACACATTTTTCAACGCTCTCAGAACTTTCGCCACCTCCTCCACCCCGTGATTCATTTCCGCTTCCATGGCTCCATCCGCTGCCAAATCCACTCTCAGATATCTAAAACACTTCACTTCCTCCAGTTTTTCTCCATTCAAACTTACCTCCCAATTGACTTGTCCCTCAACCCTAATGTACCTAATACCCTTGCTCTTATTCACATTTACATTCACTTTTCTTCTTTCACACACTTTACCAAACTCAGTCACCAGCTTCTGCAATTTCTCACCCGAATCATCCACCAGTGCTGTATCATCAGCGAACAACAACTGACTCACTTCCCAAGCTCTCTCATCCACAACAGACTGCATACTTGCCCTTCTTTCCAAAACTCTTGCATTCACCTCCCTAACAACCCCATCCATAAAGATATCAAACAACCACTGAGACATCACGCACCCCTGCCGCAAACCAAATTCACTGAAAACCAATCATTTTCCTCTCTTCCTACACGTATACATGCCTGACATCCTGGATTAAAACCTTTCGCCGCTTCTAACAACTTACCTCCCACACCATATATTCTTAATACCTTCCACAGAGCATCTCTATCAACTCTATCATATGCTTTCTCCAGATCCATAAATGCTACATACAAATCTATTTGCTTTTCTAAGTATTTCTCACATACATTCTTCAAAGCAAACACCTGATCCACACATCATTGACCACTTCTAAATCACAATGATCTTCCCCAATCTGATGCTCTGTACATGCCTTCACCCTCTCAATTAATACCCTCCCATATAATTTACCAGGAATACTCAACTAACTTATACCTCTGTAATTTGTGCTCTCACTTTTATTCTCTTTGCCTTTGTACAATGGCACTATGTAAGCATTCCGCCAATCCTCAGGCACCTCACCATGAGTCAAACATACATTAGATAACCTTACCAACATGTCAACAATACAGTCACCCCCTTTTTTAATAGATTCCACTGCAATGCCTTCCAAATCCTCTGCCTTTCTGGCCTTCATCTTCCGCAAAGCTTTTACTACCTCTTCTCTGTTTACCAAATTATTCTCCCTAACCCTCTCACTTTGCACACCACCTCGACCAAAACACCCTATATCTGCCACTCTATCATCAAACACATTCAACAGACCTTCAAAATACTCGCTCCATCTCTTTCTCACATCAACACTACTTGTTATCACCTCCACATTAGCCCCCTTCACTGATGTTCCCATTTGTTCCCTTGTCTTACGCACTTTATTTACCTCCTTCCAAAACATTTTTTATCCTCCATAAAATTTATTGATACTTTCTCACCCCAATTCTCATTTGCCCTCTTTTTCACTTCTTGCACCTTTCTCTTGACCTCATACCTCTTTATTTTATACATCTCCCAGTCATTTGCATTATATCCCTGCAAGAATCATCCAAATGCCTATCTCTTTTCTTTCACTAATACACTTACTTCTTCGTCCCACCACTCACTGCCCTTTCTAATCTGCCCACCTCCTACACTTCTCATGCCACAAGAATCTTTAGCGCACGCCATCACTGCTTCCCTATGCATATATATATTTGTATATATCTATATCTATATATCTGTATATCTATCCATCTATCTATCTATCTATATATATATATATATATATATATATATATATATATATATATATATATATATATATATATATATATATATATATATATATATATATATATATATATATATATATATATATATATATATATATATATATATATATATATATATATGATACAGCGCTGGTGGCTGATTCATGTGAGAAACTGCAGAAGCTGGTGACTGAGTTTGGTAAAGTGTGTCGAAGAAGAAAGTTAAGAGTAAATGTGAATAAGAGCAAGGTTATTAGGTACAGTAGGGTTGAGGGTCAAGTCAATTGGGAGGTGAGTTTGAATGGAGAAAAACTGGAGGAAGTGAAGTGTTTTAGATATCTGGGAGTGGATCTGTCAGCGGATGGAACCATGGAAGCGGAAGTGGATCATAGGGTGGGGGAGGGGGCGAAAATTTTGGGAGCCTTGAAAAATGTGTGGAAGTCGAGAACATTATCTCGGAAAGCAAAAATGGGTATGTTTGAAGGAATAGTGGTTCCAACAATGCTGTATGGTTGCGAGGCGTGGGCTATGGATAGAGTTGTGCGCAGGAGGATGGATGTGCTGGAAATGAGATGTTTGAGGACAATGTGTGGTGTGAGGTGGTTTGATCGAGTAAGTAACGTAAGGGTAAGAGAGATGTGTGGAAATAAAAAGAGCGTGGTTGAGAGAGCAGAAGAGGGTGTTTTGAAATGGTTTGGGCACATGGAGAGAATGAGTGAGGAAAGATTGACCAAGAGGATATATGTGTCGGAGGTGGAGGGAACGAGGAGAAGAGGGAGACCAAATTGGAGGTGGAAAGATGGAGTGAAAAAGATTTTGTGTGATCGGGGCCTGAACATGCAGGAGGGTGAAAGGAGGGCAAGGAATAGAGTGAATTGGAGCGATGTGGTATACAGGGGTTGACGTGCTGTCAGTGGATTGAATCAAGGCATGTGAAGCGTCTGGGGTAAACCATGGAAAGCTGTGTAGGTATGTATATTTGCGTGTGTGGACGTGTGTATGTACATGTGTATGGGGGGGGGGGGCCACTTCTTTCGTCTGTTTCCTTGCGCTACCTCGCAAACGCGGGAGACAGCGACAAAGTATAAAAAAAAAAAAAAAAAAAATATATATATATATATATATATATATATATATATATATATATATCTTTCTTTCATACTATTCGCCATTTCCCGCGATAGCGAGGTAGCGTTTAGAACAGAGGACTGGGCCTTTGAGGGAATATCCTCTGTTCCTTCTTTTGGAAATTTTGAAAAGAAAAAAAAAACGAGATGGGAGGATTTCCAGCCCCCTGCTCCCTTCCCATTTAGTCGCCTTTTACGACACGCACGGAATACGTGGGAAGTATTCTTTCTCCCCTATCCCCAACGATATATATAAATATGTATATATATATATATATATATATATATATATATATATATATATATATATATATATATATATATATATATATATTTATTTTCCAAAAGAAGGAACAGAGGGGGCCAGATGAGGATATTCCAAAAAAGGCCCAGTCCTCTGTTCTTAACGCTACCTCGCTAACGCGGGAAATGGCGAATAGTATAAAATATATATATATATATATATATATATATATATATATATATATATATATATATATATATATATATATATTTTTTTTTTTTCCTTTGTCGCTGTCTCCCGCGTTTGCGAGGTAGCGCAAGGAAACAGACGAAAGAAATGGCCCAACCCACCCCCATACACATGTATATACATACGTCCACACACGCAAATATACATACCTACACAGCTTTCCATGGTTTACCCCAGACGCTTCACATGCCTTGATTCAATCCACTGACAGCACGTCAACCCCGGTATACCACATCGCTCCAATTCACTCTATTCCTTGCCCTCCTTTCACCCTCCTGCATGTTCAGGCCCCGATCACACAAAATCTTTTTCACTCCATCTTTCCACCTCCAATTTGGTCTCCCTCTTCTCCTCGTTCCCTCCACCTCCGACACATATATCCTCTTGGTCAATCTTTCCTCACTCATTCTCTCCATGTGCCCAAACCATTTCAAAACACCCTCTTCTGCTCTCTCAACCACGCTCTTTTTATTTCCACACATCTCTCTTACCCTTACGTTACTTACTCGATCAAACCACCTCACACCACACATTGTCCTCAAACATCTCATTTCCAGCACATCCATCCTCCTGCGCACAACTCTATCCATAGCCCACGCCTCGCAACCATACAACATTGTTGGAACCACTATTCCTTCAAACATACCCATTTTTGCTTTCCGAGATAATGTTCTCGACTTCCACACATTCTTCAAGGCTCCCAGAATTTTCGCCCCCTCCCCCACCCTATGATCCACTTCCGCTTCCATGGTTCCATCCGCTGCCAGATCTACTCCCAGATATCTAAAACACTTCACTTCCTCCAGTTTTTCTCCATTCAAACTCACCTCCCAATTGACTTGACCCTCAACCCTACTGTACCTAATAACCTTGCTCTTATTCACATTTACTCTTAACTTTCTTCTTTCACACACTTTACCAAACTCAGTCACCAGCTTCTGCAGTTTCTCACATGAATCAGCCACCAGCGCTGTATCATCAGCGAACAACAACTGACTCACTTCCCAAGCTCTCTCCTCCCCAACAGACTTCATACTTGCCCCTCTTTCCAAAACTCTTGCATTCACCTCCCTAACCACCCCATCCATAAACAAATTAAACAACCATGGAGACATCACACACCCCTGCCGCAAACCTACATTCACTGAGAACCAATCACTTTCCTCTCTTTCTACACGTACACATGCCTTACATCCTCGATAAAAACTTTTCACTGCTTCTAACAACTTGCCTCCCACACCATATATTCTTAATACCTTCCACAGAGCATCTCTATCAACTCTATCATATGCCTTCTCCAGATCCATAAATGCTACATACAAATCCATTTGCTTTTCTAAGTATTTCTCACATACATTCTTCAAAGCAAACACCTGATCCACACATCCTCTACCACTTCTGAAACCACACTGCTTTTCCCCAATCTGATGCTCTGTACATGCCTTCACTCTCTCAATCAATACCCTCCCATATAATTTACCAGGAATACTCAACAAACTTATACCTCTGTAATTTGAGCACTCACTCTTATCCCCTTTGCCTTTGTACAATGGCACTATGCACGCATTCCGCCAATCCTCAGGCACCTCACCATGAGTCATACATACATTAAATAACCTTACCAACCAGTCAACAATACAGATATCCCCTTTTTTAATAAATTCCACTGCAATACCATCCAAACCCGCTGTCTTGCCGGCTTTCATCTTCCGCAAAGCTTTTACTACCTCTTCTTTGTTTACCAAATCATTTTCCCTAACCCTCTCACTTTGCACACCACCTCGACCAAAACACCCTATATCTGCCACTCTATCATCAAACACATTCAAGAAACCTTCAAAATACTCACTCCATCTCCTTCTCACATCACCACTACTCGTTATCACCTCCCCATTTGCGCCCTTCACTGAAGTTCCCATTTGCTCCCTTGTCTTACGCACTTTATTTACCTCCTTCCAGAACATCTTTTTATTCTCCCTAAAATTTAATGATACTCTCTCACCCCAACTCTCATTTGCCCTTTTTTCACCTCTTGCACCTTTCTCTTGACCTCCTGTCTCTTTCTTTTATACGTCTCCCACTCAATTGCATTTTTTCCCTGCAAAAATCGTCCAAATGCCTCTCTCTTCTCTTTCACTAATACTCTTACTTCTTCATCCCACCACTCACTACCCTTTCTAATCAACTCACCTCCCACTCTTCTCATGCCACAAGCATCTTTTGCGCAATCCATCACTGATTCCCTAAATACATCCCATTCCTCCCCCACTCCCCTTACTTCCATTGTTCTCACCTTTTTCCATTCTGTACTCAGTCTCTCCTGGTACTTCCTCACACAAGTCTCCTTCCCAAGCTCACTTACTCTCACCACCCTCTTCACCCCAACATTCACTCTTCTTTTCTGAAAACCCATACAAATCTTCACCTTAGCCTCCACAAGATAATGATCAGACATCCCTCCAGTTGCACCTCTCAGCACATTAACATCCAAAAGTCTCTCTTTCGCGCGCCTGTCAATTAACACGTAATCCAATAACGCTCTCTGGCCATCTCTCCTACTTACATAAGTATACTTATGTATATCTCGCTTTTTAAACCAGGTATTCCCAATCATCAGTCCTTTTTCAGCATATAAATATATATATATATATATATATATATATATATATATATATATATATATATATATATATATATATATATATATATATATATATAGTTCACACTTACGACTTTATTCATTCCCGTCGCCACCCCGCCACACATGAAATGACACCCCTCTCTGTACGGTTGAGTTGATAGGACGGAAATCAGGTCTTCTTCATCTGTGGTACTCTATGAAGATCAGGCGGCCTTTGTAGATTTATTACAACAAAACGTGTACGTACATCTGTAGTACTCTGGGCTATAGTCTTATGACACACTACGACACAATTTAGTGAACAGTGTGACGATGCTGGCCAGTGTGTCTCCTCAGGTCACACTGACAGGGGTTATATGGGAGTCCGTCAACACCCATTCAACAACGTGTTCAAATAACAGATCAGCTCTTACGTGTTCAAACATCCTGATTAACAGTAGCCCGTGGGAACACTGAGCCCGTGGGAACATGTATCTAACTCTATGTAACTCACAGTAAAATGATAATAAATACCTAATGAGAAATTAATGTTAGTGTGCGTGAGTCTTACATTTTGCTCGGCCACAACCTGGCTCAAGCTCCTGCCAGCCATGATAAGTTATGGTTATACATGAAATAATACTGAATATAAGGGTACAGAAATAAGCAAATTGTAGGTATTTACAAGAGTTATTCCTATATCAACTAGTATGCTTGAGAAGATAGATAACACACTTTACAATTATTAGATTATCATAAAGATATATACATGGAAATTATATGTGGTGTAAACAAAATCAGTATGCAAATGCAATGAAAAAGAAATCAAAAATTCAAACAACTTATTGAAAACATATTATTATGGAGTTAGATTTCTCTTTAAATTAGGAAGTGCTGCTGCAACTACCTTCTGAACGTCCAATGTGGGCGTAGGGAATTCTACATTAGATACCCTATGTCGTGGACGACAATTTAACATAAATACTACGAACAAAAATATAAGTGCAATAGACAATGAAACAATTGAAATTCCAGATATGTGAGAAGTGGACTTAAAAGGTAAAAAAGCCAGAACATCTATTGTAGAATCTAGATCGTTCTGAACCATAGATGGAAGATGTTGGATCTTTACTTCATCGATGATTGGTAAGTTGATGTTTTGGGGAATTCGTCCTAAACTCGGGATAGTTCTATCAATTTGTTCCAAAAAATGATCATGATTGCCGAACAATTTGAAACTGGAACTGATAATAGTATATTGTTGTCCTAATTGAATGTGTCCCAAAAATAAATAAGATTTGGGATGATTAGGTGGGCAATGAAGAAGAACATTTTGTTGGTCTGGGAAAAACAGTACGTGACTTGGACCGTCGCAAGACGAACTCCTGCGAAAGCATTTGCCAAGGATGTTTTCATTAATCATGTTGGGTTGGTAGGGCGTTTGCTTAAGAAGGTGTTTCTGCTTTTTTGTGGAAGTACTGGGGGGTGTGCTGAGTTTCTGCCTCGTCGCCTTGGCAAGTGATTACTTCGCCCTGCGCGTGCGAATCGTAGTAACAGTCACCTTACCCAGAAACCACAGGAGCCTCCTTCGATGCAACGTCCTCCTCCTCCTACTACTGCTCATGAATGAGAAGAAATGGTGCGTCTTTTCGTCCATACTTTCAATCCAAGGTTCATTAACAACAATTTACTTAAAGGAACAAGAACGAAGAACATTTTGTTGATGTCCCAAAAGTAGTTGGCACTCACATGAATTTGTTTGTAAATTATGGAAAACCAAGGTACTGGGGGAGGGGGGATGCAAATGAAGTTGTCAAGCAATGGTTTATGGCACAATGCTAAATCTTCCATGGAGAGATGTGCAATCAATGAGGAATGAATATTTCATAATAGAAAGTTCATGTTATCAGCAAGGACGATGGTTTTTTGCGACCCTTTTGTATAATTAGAAGAGAATGGTATTACGTTCACAAGGCTGTAAGTATTGGAGTCATTGAATGGTAGGTGGATAATGACCGCTTCGAGGATCACATCAACCGTTAGTAAGGAGTAATAACTGGCCATGTGATGCAGAGGGAGAGCTGGGGTGCAACCGAATATCGTCATCGCTTGTTTAATGATACGTGTGAGTTCTGAGAGGGGAAAAAATGATGGCGTGACAACTTGGTTTACTAGATTATTAACATCTTCCAATAAGCCAGTGAAATAATATGCATGATAAGTGATCTGGGCATATAAACTATCAACATATGTGGAAATAGTCTCTATAGCATATATGGGATTAAGAGACTTTGACAGAAGCGCTACATGTTGTGTCAAGTTATTAACAGTTAACATTATGTCATTCAAATATCTAGAATGTTGTTTTAAGATCTTAGCTTTAGCCTTAATATACCTGTTGTTAAGAAGTTGTTGAAATTGTAAGGATCTAACCTGATTCCTAAGTGAATTAAGTTCTTCCTGAGTAGCAATACCAAACAAATATGATTGGAAGGACCCTACAAAGTTAAGCAGACTTCTCTTGCTTCTCCTTTGCTTTTTCATGTTGATCCTGGCATTAGTATTTACTGGAGATTCAATGTCTTGTATTAAGTCAGACAGAATCACACAGGTACTATTCAATTTCCAGGTCCACTGGTTTAACAAAGTTGGAGGAGGAGCAACACTAGAGTTTCTGATGGACGCGCTGGTGTAAAACTTGAGTAGAGTAGACCGTAAGCGAGGTACGGCCTCCATTAGTTTTACTAAATAATCGTAATTGTAGGGTAGACCCTCCAGGCCCAACTTAACTGAGACTGTGTCCCTCACGAGGCGGACCTGGCGGGGAGTCGTGAGAAGGGCGCCTGGTACTGCCATGGTGTCATATACAGGAAGACACCATAAGGACATGAGAAGGAAGAAACTGGAAAATGATAAACTTAGCAACTTCTTAAAGGCGAGGTCTTAATGAATACTGATGTGTCTGTGGTGGTGTTGTGAGGGTGGTCGGCTCTGGTGTGGGGACAGTCTGAACAGTGGTAGAAGTTGGTTGGGTGACATTGTTTGGGGTTTGAGGAGTGTTGTCTGTTGTGGTACCGGGATGATCATGTTCACAATACTGTAAAACTTTCAAGTGGTCCTCATGTTCTTCACGAATGTCACCTGTATTTAGATGTCGAACCCTAAACTTATGTCCCTTTAAATGAGCTAAGACTCTATAGGGACCAGAAAATTTTGGGTCAAGTTTAGGAACATCACTTCTAGTGTTAAATTCTTGCACCATTACCAAGAGTCCGGGAGCCACCTTTGATGGTTTCGTGGATTTATCAGCCTGGCTCGTGAAGGTTGTAGTGGCTTCACCTAGATTTTCCTTGATCCTTTGATGAATCAATTGAGTCGTGCGATATTTTTCCGCAACAACTGATCTCTGGACCGCTGGACATGAAGGAGGGGACGCTATTATGTCCTACGGCAACACTTTATCAAAACCGTGTAAGGCGTGGAAGGGTGTGTCTCCAATTGACTTATGATAAGCTGAATCTAATGAACATCGGACATCAGACAGGTACTCACCCATTCATCATGGTCAAAATTAATGTTGGTGGGAAGACAATGGAGGATCTTGCGGTTCAATCTCTCTGACAGGCCTTTCGAGGCTGGGTGATGCGCCATTATATTACATTTACTTATGTTATACAATTTACAGAGTTCTTCTAATAGTGAGTTATCAAATTCCCCACCATTATCTGTAACTAAAATCTTCGGAGCATTATGTCTGTCTAAGATATATTTTTTGAACGCCTTAGCGACCGTGGCTGCGTCTTTATTTTGAACTGGAACTAATTCACAATATCTCATGAAGGCATCAGTAATTACTAAAATGTATCTGTAGCCTGCCATGGACAGAGGAAAACCTCCTAATATGTCCTTATGAACTCTTTCCCATGGGTATGAAGGTAAAGGATATTTCAACACAGTCTGCGGGGTAGTGGGACTTCCCTTGTGAGTGTTACAGGTTTGGCACCTCAAAATATGATCTGTAATGTTTTTCTGCATCTTGGCCAAAAATACCTCAAACGAGTTTGCTTATAGCATCTATCTGCGCCTGGGTGTGCGGCCTGGGTTGAATCATGTGCTAACTTCAAGAAATCCTGTACTAATGCTGTTGGAATGATTGTTTGTTTAACAACACGGGCGAGCACTCCTAATTTCGCGTCCCTGCACAAGACTCCCTCACTGTGCTAAATACAATTCTCTGACTGGAACAACTGTTTTAGCATCCAAGGAAGATCTTATACCCTCTAGGAATTCTATGATAGGATCCCAGACTGGGTCATCCCGTTGATGCTGTCTCAACCTCTCTACATCAAAATATACGAGGCTATTATTTACAGTGGCTGCACCCACTCTGCGGGAAAGCGCGTCTGCAACTACATTGGATGAGCCAGAAACAAAACGAAAATCTGGGTCAAATGCTTGTATAGCTAAAAACCACCTCTGAAACCTTCCTGTAGGATCCTGTCGCTGAAAAATACCTCACAGTGCTCTGTGATCTGTATAAACTGTAATAAGGTAACTATATATGTATTCTGTAAAATGTTTGAGTGCCCAAATAACTGCAAGGTCTTCTAACTAAGTTACTGAGTATTTCGATTCCGTCTTTGAACATGAACGGCTCGCATAGGCTATGGGAAAAAGTCTACTCTCATTTGACACCTGCATAAGTACAGCTCCAAGACCCTGTTTACAAGCAACTGTGTGTAAAATGAAGGGTTTCTCAAAGTTGGGAAATCGAAGGATAGGCGCCTCGATCAAGAGTTGCTTGAGTGAATTAGATGAATTGACATGCACTGTAGACCACTGGAATGTAACTCCTTGTTTCAGAAGTGAAGTGAGTGGGTTTGTGATCTTCGCGAAATTAGCGATAAATCTTCGATAATATCCTGCTAAACCAAGGAAGGATTTGACCTTGTCTGTTGTGGAAGGGACTGGCCATTCTACAATTGTTTTGACTTTATCTGCATTAGGTTGAATACAGTTTTCATCAACGGTGTGACCTAAGTAATTAATTCTTGTTTGTAGAAAGGAACATTTGGATAACTTGACTTTTAGGTTCGCATCCTTAAGTCGTAGAAATACCCTCTCAAGACTTTTGAAATGAGAAGCAATATCTGGAGACATGACAATTATATCATCAAGATAAACCAATAGTTCTTTGCCCAACACATGACGACAAATGTTAGTCATTAACCTTGAGAAGGTGATCACCGGTGAGGAATGAAGACCGAAGGCCATGATGCATATGAACTGCCAATGACCATCTGGCGTACTGAACACAGTCAGGGGGCGGCTTTCCTCTGACAAGGGAATCTGCCAAAATCCGCTCAATAAATCCAAAGTTGAAAATACCTTATTGTTACCGAGGCTCTGAAGAAGCTCTGATACCACTGGTAATGGGAAACGATCTTTCAAAGTGACTGTTGAGTTTCCTAAAATCTATGACCGGTCTAAAAGTTTCGTCCTTTTTCGGAACGATCAGAAGTGGTAAATACCATGGTGATCGTGAGTCCTCTATAACCTTATCTTTCAACATGTCCTGAACAAGTTTGTTTGCTATGTCTCTGTGCGCGTGTGTCAATCGGTAGGCTGGGACGTAAATGGGACGTGTGTTTTTCTCTAAGTTAATAATGTGAACATCCAAATGAGTTCTACCGAGTGGTTGTCCTGATAAGGCAATAGTAGACCTAGACTGGTTAAGTAAGTCTGTTAACTGGTCAACATGTTTGGTTAATCCTACCTTGGATATCATGTCAGGGGTGATGGTGGGTGGGGAGCTGACTCGAGCCGTGCACTGCTGAGTCAGTTAGGAGGAGTAGGTGGTGGTGGGTTAATGGATGTGAGACTAGACGGGTATTAAACTCAGGCAACACCTCGTCTTGAATTCCGGACTTCAAAAGGGAGAATTCCACAAGCTTGGCCCCTCTACGGAGACGGACGGGAGTGGGGTCCCGTACTGGCAATGTATATGGTGACCTCTCCATCTGGGGTCTCATGAATAGAGGCGTCCATCATGGATAGTCGTGTGACAGTTAGTGAGGAAGGCTCAGCAACTACTCTTAGTGCGAGATCACCCTGACTATGTCTCAGTCCATGATCAGTCATCCATGTTCGAGAAAGTGAGAGAGGAACCTTCGTTAATGTGTTACTATGCAGAGTCATGTTGGTTCTCAGTTTACCAGGGCAATGATGAGTAGACAAGTAAAAAGGATGCGTATTGTCTACCGTGAAGCAGGACGTGGGAGCAGATGTATTAATGACTCTGACTGAGTGAGAACTCTTCTCTGACAATGGCAGGAACGTATTATCAACACAAACACATCATGATAAATAGGACAGATCTTATGTTGTGCCACACATAGAGTGGCGTCCTAGTAACAAGTTAGCAGGAAAAGTTACACCACGAACAATGTAAGGGGTTACGGTAATGACTGAGTCGCCTATGCGAATGTTCATTTTATTAGTGCCCCTTACGTCGAGATTTTCATTTGAGGTACTTTGAAGGGATGGGTAAAAGTCCGAGCATTGAACAAGTTGAGTGCGCCCCATTAATGGTTGAATAAAATCATAATGAATGACATCTGCTTCAGCGCCGCTGTCTAGAAAGATTGTGATTGTCTTATCCTGGAAAGAACCCACTAAATCGAAACTTGTAATGTGAGAAAATGGCGAAGAACGAAAACGTCTTAAGAGTTCCTTATGTGATGGAGTCTTGTCATGAGCGAGAGATTGTCATTGTTGATAATGACATGATGAACCTGTGTTAGGTGACGTCTGTCTAGCTAATGCTCGACATTCCGCTGAAGTGTGTCTAGCGTTGCTATGATATGAACACCTGCTTGGTGGTGTTGGGCGCGAGCGGGTGAAGGTCAGCCTGATGTCTGACTGGAGGAAATCATGACTAGGTCGGCAGAATTGTGACGACCGAGGCTGTGATGACATGGGTTGTTGACTGCGTTTGTTCTGGTCGAGGCTCACGTGAGAATGAGTCCCATGTGTAAGGACACACATTCGCTTTATGTCCTGGTTGGCCACACCGGAAGCACGTCACTTTATGTGAGTGTTTGTCATCACTGAATCGCTTTAATTGACCGTGAGATGAATGATTGTGTTGACCACTAGAATGTTTCCTCACACTTTGGGAAGCCGACACCATCTCCCCAGTGTCTTGGTGTTGGAATATCCACCTTTCTTTTGAGTGTAATTAGGTACTTTCGTTACTGACCCACAATAATGGGTCGATGTTCTCATTAAGTAACCGTCGTCTTACGTCTGGAGGTCAGGTCCTTGAGAATGAAGGTTATGTGTAATAATCGCATGAGTGTTTGTACATGAGTTTCAGGATTCATCATGGCCGGTATCCAGGGTGAGGATTCATAAGCCTGCCTAACTAATCTCATTCTTCCATGTAAGGTACTCCAGTGATCAGGGACTGACGTATCATCCAAGTATGTTGTGTTAAGAGCACGTAAAAGGACGTGTAGTAAACTATCTGAGAATGATTCCTCACAACCTAATTTAAACAACGTTTTAAATTCCTCCCAAGATGTACAGTTTCCAATGTCATCTGAGTCATAGACAACCCTAGCTTAATTGTTAGGCTGGTGGAAATCAATGAGATTTTTAGCAGCCGATATAAGCGCTCTGTCTCCTGAATCACCATTATGTTCAACATTGCCCTCTGCATTTCTAATCCACCGATCAGAATTTGACAGTTTACCATCAAATAACTCGTGTGGTTCCCTAGCTTGTTTTAGTGTGAAAACGGTTTTTTTGTTGAAGGAATTGATTGTCCCGAGTTTTTGTGAGGTGGCGGGGGAGGTGGGTGTGGGTGTGGTAACGTGTGAGAAGGTTTCTGTGGGTCATCTGTGTCACCAGAATCTGTCAAAAGAACTTTGTGTGACGTCGCCATTTTAGAAGGCTGGTTCCGTTTATAATAAGGGATTCTAGGTAATTTCATAAGTACATATGAACCATTACGATTACTGCATGGAATATCTTCGGACATGTAATGCAATCTTAATTAAAGTGTGTAAGTAATAATCCCCCAAAAAAATTTTGAAATACAATGAACACTATTGTCCTAATCCAAAATACATAACATGAATATTATTTGAAAATATTGCAATGAAATAAAGGCAATAAAAAGGCTGGCATAACAGTATAACATATCAATATAAGACTCTGTATATGAAAGTAGTCATCAACAAAAACAATAATACCAATGTATGAAAACATAAGAATAACTGAAAATAACTGAAAATAACTGAAGAATAACTGAAAATAACTGAAGAATAACTGAAAACTTAGATTAATTTGCTAAACTACAAAGATGAATAATCATATTACCCAAAAGTATATATTTGTCTATATTTATAGATTAGGAACTAGTAACACACAAAAAGAGCATACCTCACAGAGTGAACCATTTTGATACAGTTCTTATCTGATTGGGAGATTCGCTTACGAAGGTGTCTTGGGTGTAGCGAGATGAAGACGTGTGCAGAGTAGCGGCTCGCTGGGTGTAGCGAGGTGAAGACGTGTGCAGAGTAGCGGCTGGCTGGGTGTAGCGAGGTGGAGACGTGTGCAGAGTAGCGGCTGTCTTGGTGTAGCGAGGTGGAGATTTGTGCAGAGTAGCGGCTCGCTGGGTGTAGCGAGGTGAAGACGTGTGCAGAGTAGCAGCTGGCTGGTTGTAGCGAGGTGAAGACGTGTGCAGAGTAGCGGCTCGCTGGGTGTAGCGAGGTGGAGACGTGTGCAGAGTAGCGGCTCGCTGGGTGTAGCGAGGTGAAGGTGTGTGCAGAGTAGCGGCTCGCTAGCAGGAAAGTTGAGTGAGCGACAAGGGCTGGACCACGCGATGCTGACGTCTGGGATGTCGCCACGGCTGATGATGACGCGTCTCTGGAGCGGTTGACAAGATGACCTCCACGTTGGTGTTGGCAGGATGGCTGACCTTGCTTGACACGTCTGGATGTGATGACAACACTGCACGGCGGTGGCGCTGTCTTGATGCCTTTGCAAGCGACACAGTGTCAGCAATGCAATAAAGGCGTATCTTCAGTGCATTGAGGTACGGGTGATGGAGCACGTAACCGGCCGTGGGTTCCGCCCTTAACGTCCACAGGAGGGAGCACCAGGACTGTGTCAGGTAGGCTTGTATGACTGCTGGCAACACCAGACGTAGAAATATGAAGTAGATGTGACGGTCGTGTGTGGTCACGTGGGTTCTTACGTCACTGCCACCATTTGTAAGGTTGAGTTGAGAGGAAGGAAATCAGGTCTTCTTCGTCTGTGGTACTCAATGAAGATCAGGCGGCCTTTGTAGATTTATTACAAAAAAACGTGTACGTCCATCTGTAGTATTCTGAGCTATAGTCTTATGACACACTACGACACACTCTAGTGAACAGTGTGACGATGCTGGCCAGTGTGTCTCCTCAGGTCACACTGGCAGGGGTTATATTGGAGTCCGTCAACACCCATTCAACAACGTGTTCAAATAACAGATCAGCTCTTACTTGTTCAAACATCCTGATTAACAGTAGCCCGTGGGAACAGTGAGCCCGTGGCAACATGCATCTAACTCTATGTAACTCACAGTAAAATGATAATAACAAATACCTAATGAAAAATTAATGGAAGTGTGCGTGAGTCTTACAATGATAAGACATCCATACACTTGCACTCACATTACCAAATAAGCCGCAATGAATATATTATCATTATGATCATATGATTAAAACAAAATTGTAGTTAATGACATAATATATCCCCAACGACAAAATTAACCATAGCAATATAGCCAGCAAGTAAATATAGCGATCAAGATAATGTAGTTAGGACGGCATTATATTGAAAATAACAATACAGCCACCATGCCAATATTGTCACCATGACAATGTAGCTGTATTTTCAATGTTACTCTTATGTGAATATGGCTTTATTGTCAGTGTAGCTATAGTGTCATGGGGAACATATTTTCATAGTGGCAGTATTGTCATTATGAACAAACCGTTATTTTGGCTATCTTTTCATATCAGTTACATTGCTATGATGTATATATATCGTCACCTTAGCTATATTGGCAAGATGATCTTTTTATATAGGTGATATATTGTCCTTATTTAACTCTTGCATAATTTGTCATAATCGATATATCATCATGATAATCATATCATCATGGTGACAATATTGTCACAGCGACTATATTGTCATTATGACTATAATGTCATAGTGGCTATATTGCCATGATAACTATATTTTCATGGTGACTTTTTATCCCGATATTTATAATGTCATAGTGACTGTATTTTCATAAAAGCTTTTTTAATGGTGTTGATATTGCCCTTGAGGATATGCCATTATAGAGGAGAAATTGTCATTTTGATTAAATTATCAGGTGACTACATTGCTATGATATGCTATATTGTTATGGTTTCAGTACTGTCTTGGTAAATCTTTTATTACTGTGGCTACATTGCAATGGAAACCAAAATGGTAAGGTGGTTACATTTTCATGATAGGATGATTTTATTATGGCGATTATATTGCATTTCTGAGTATATTGTCATGGTGAATGTGTTGCCATAATATCTATGTTGTCATTTAATTTGTTGAATTCATGGCAATAATGTCTGTATTGTTAGGTCACTATATTGCCATGGTGGCTATTTGTCATTTTTGTTATATAACAAGGAGGTGACTGTCTTTTCATGTTGGCAGTATTGTCAGAATAGCTATATTGTCAAGTAGTGGGTATATATATTTCTTTTCTGGCGGTATATTGTCATGATGGCAATAATAACATTTTGGCGATATTGGAAAGGTGATATCGTGTTTTAGCAGCTAAACTCTTGTTGTGGATATTTTTCAATTCAAATATTTTATCATGGTAGGTATATAGTCAAGGTTACTATATTTTCATGGTAGCTACATTGTCATGGGGAAGACATTGGCATGGTGGCTGTATCGTTATTTTCAATATAATGTCGTCCTGGCTACATTATCTTGGTCGCTATATCAACTTGATGGCTATATTGCTATGGTTAATTTTGTCGTTCGGGATATATTTTGTTATTAGATACAATATTGTTGTCATTATATGATCATGATAATAATATTTTCATGGCGGCATGTTTGGTATTGTAAGTGTAATTGAATAGATATCATATCATGACATCCTTATATTGTCATGGTTTTTACACTGTGATATTGTTTATGTCAACCTGCTGATTATATAATCATGATTGGTGTATAATTATGGTAACTATATTGTAATACCGTTTTATTTCATTGTGATAATTTTGTCATGTTGACTACAATCACATGACAGCTATAAAGTTATGACTATATTATAATGATAAATCCTGTCTGAGTCACTGTTTTTTCACAGAGACTATATTGTCCTGGAGTCTATATGTTTCCTATGATCCGAAAACGACTATTTATTTACACTATCTATATTGTCAGGTGGTTATATTGCCTTTGTGAATATAAGTTGAATGTTTCTATATTTTTCCTTTGACTGTATTGTCATATCAGTTATATGATCATGGTAGCTTTATTGTCATAGTGAATACATTGTCGACGTGACTGTATTATCATAATGGCTAAATTGTTATAGCAAATATATTGACATGGTGGCAATATTTTCATGATATCTATAAAGTCTGTAAATTACTCTCAACGCGTTTCTAATGTGCTGGCGATTGATTTATATCGTGACTTTATTGTCAAGATGGCTGTATTGTCATGGTGGCTATATTGTCGTTTGCTGTATTTTCAATTTTACGCTTTTGTGAAGATAGCTTTACTGTCAGTGTAGCTATAGTGTCATGGAGAATATATATACATAGTGGCAGTATTGTCATTATGAACATGTTGTCATTTTGACTATCTTCTTATTTTCGTTACAGTACTATCGTGTATATATCGTCACCTTGGCTATATTAGCAATGTGATATTTTTTATAGGTGCTATATTGTCATTTTTTAATCATGCATATTTTGTCATAAGTGATACATTATCATGATAAATATAATATTCCGGTGACTATATATTGGCCTTGTGACTATATTGTTATTATGACTATAATCTCATGTTGGATATCTTGCCAAGATAACTATATTGTATTATCTACTCATAAATCTCTAAGTTCTAATAACCCAAAATATTTAGAGTAGATAGGGTAGAAACTGATGGAAGCCATTTCTAACATTCTTGCATAACCTGACCTCTCGCCTTCCCAAAACATAGTCATCCCAGCTTGGATATTGTACTGCTTTGGTCGTAAACTAATAAGAAAAGGAAGACATTGAATGGAGAAATTACTGAGGTAATCTCCAAAGATGATTACTGGACTGAGAAACAAATTCAGAGAGCAGATTAAACTACTTAAATCCATTCAGCTTTAGGGAAAAGAAGTTTAAGAGATCCTATACAGGTATATGAAGTTATTATAATGGCATCCCTTTAAGCTTGACATTTTTACATCCTGTAACTAGTTCCAACAATTAAAACAATATTCAGCATTGTGATTTAAGTGACTGACTTTAGGATGCATTTGGATCTGCCAAAAATTGTATCTAGCAAATACTTCAACTTTCAACTGACCAATTCTATCTTTTTTATTCATTTCATCTCAGTTTTTTCACCTTTCTATTACTGTTAAATATCAACAGTAGACCATCTACGTAGTTGGGGCTCTGAAGCAAAGGAAACTTTTTCTAGCCTGGGTTAGGGTAGCATCTAAACCAAACCTAAATGACCTTACCTTAGAAATATGTTCAGACAGTACCTTCCGAAAATATTTCCTAAGGTAAGGTCCTGGGGATTAATTTAGGTGCTAAGTAAACCTTGGTTAGAAAAAGTTTGCTTTAAAGCCACAACTACTTGAAAGGCCTACTTTAAGTGGTGATAATGAAATTGATTTGCTCCAGTGTGCTCCTCCGTCCATTTGTTTTATGTCCATCTAAAGAAGCATACATTCAATTTTTGATGTAGATTGATTTCCTATCTTAGATTCGTCTACGGATTTCTACATCTTCAGTTCAGCACACCATTGTGGTAATGAAGGGAAAGTCACCACATTCATAAGCCAAGTGGACGTAGCTTATCCCACCTCGTTAGAAAGAAAACTTACCTGTATTTGAATTAATGAACGGGCAAAGAGAAGACTAAATTTTAAGACACATTTATTATACAACTATATGATTTATATTATATACATTGCAACATTTCCTGCACTTTCCGTCACAAACTTGCTGAGGTCATAACCTTGTAGTTACCATTACCTTACAACCTTAAAGATGGTGGTCTACACCTCTAGATTGATGGAGAAAACGAAAAGTTTCGTTTTACTATTAAGACCACAGAAATACGGTAATTCCACTTCACTACCACTAACTACTAGTTATTTTACTTGTTGATTTTCACGGCTAAGATTTTCATCCTCTGAGCGAAGCCATGCAATAATCGTCCTTATCTATTCTGAGCATTGGATAGCCTCCTGATGATCAAGATTGCTGTTTTGGTTGTCCGTTTCCCTTGATACTGCTGCGCCTCACTGCACACCTTACATGAGTGCCTTCCACAGTATTAGGGACAGCTGCTGGACCTCACTGTAGCTACTTCTGGGACGGTTGCCAATCTCCCTCGTATTCTCTTATGACCATAGCGCCAAACCGACTCCAGCCATCAGGCCAAAACGCACAAACATTTCTGACAAAATTGAGACAACCGCTTTCGCGTCAGTTTTGACACCAAGTGAATTTATACGACAATTACGTTCAAGATGCTTGGTTTTTCGTTCATGGATTGAACAGAAGCAACCAACGATGGTTGCTACTGCCCAATCCATGAAGTCCCCCCCACCACGGAAAGGTAACCAAGCTTCGGGGGGGATGGGTGTTTACCCTGACGCCAACGGAGAAACTCAATACAATATTTTTATTATAACTTTCCTTAATCTTGAAAAATGAATCAATTAGAGGGAACAATAGCCCCAGCCATATGAAGATTGGCTAACCGACTCCTTGCACATTGCGTAGAAAGTGATTTCTTTGAGGGTTGCTTTATGGAAGGCACGGTAGCGTCGGAAGAGTTTCATTTTTTCTTTGAAGACGAAGGAAATTATCCCGGATAATTTTATGTATTTTTTTTTGGGCGGGATAATGTTCCCATTTTTTTTCTGTTTTTCAATGTCCCTACGTAGATATTATGTGTCATCCACTACTGGGAGAAAGCCAGACTTCCGCCAGATTAACGTAATCCTTGTCGGGACGAAACTAAAGTTGTCTTGGTGTTGGTTCCTCAGTGATAACCCAAACACAAACACAAACACACCTCCAGTGTCCACTCTAGGGCCGTGTTCTCCTGCAGCACCAGCAGGAAGAAAGAACTCAGGTTCCTCACCAACTGAATCTTTTGGCACGGGGAACGTGTGTCATCTCGACACGCCTTTTAACGCCCGTACGTGGTGCGGAGTGCAGTCGGTCTGTAACGCAGGACATGTCATGTGTTATTGGTCCCAGTCGGTCTAGAATGCTGGGCCTGACATGTGTTGGGGGACCAAGTCGGTCTTGAATGGTGGGCCTAACATGCTCTGGGGGACCAAGTCGGTCTTGAATGGTGGGCCTGAAAAGTGGGATGGCCTGCATTTCCTCATGGATGGTGGGTCTGGTAGGGCGTGTTGGCTGCAGTGCCACTTGAGTGGACGAGATCACTTGGTCAGCATCAGTGGGACGGTGAGGTTTCACTTTTGCACAGCGACCGTTGACGGAAAGTGGTGTCACGTTGGCAAGAAGTGCCTTCTTGTAGGAGGCATAGCAGGAGTACTGGATGTCGGCAATCCCGCGGTGGTTCTCGTACGTGGATGCAGCCAGGATACTTCTCCGTGTGGGGCTCGCTTCGTGGTTGGTGGATGTGGCCCTCCCCGCCACATGGTCACAGTGGTTGACCTATTTTACGTCAACACATTACGAGGTCAACCTTCACCAAATCCATATGGCCTTCATACCAGCTTCACCCATATTCCATTTCCTCCAATTCCACTTCTGGGTATTCTACCTCCATATCCACACAGCCAAATTCCACTCCATCCATGACTTCCACGTCCGGGTATTCCACCAATTCCACTCCATCCATCTCTTCAACGTCTCGGTATTCCATCTCCATATCCACACAGCCAAAGTCCACTCCATCCATCACTTCCACGTCTGGATATTCCACTTCCATGTCCACACAGCCATAGCCCATGTCAAATACATGGACATATTCAAATTCCATCTCCTGGACAAAGGAGGATCGTCCTACTTCCTTGGTGAACATTATTATATTGAAGTGTTCGAGGAAAGGTTGAGGGAGCTTGCAAGGCGGAGCAGAGATGTTCACTCGACAGAGGTCACAGCTCAAATGATGCTCTCGGTCCCGGCTCCCGCCCTTATATAACCTGGGAACTGATCATATCCTAGCATAGCTTAATATAGAGAAGTCTAATATAGTGAAGTCAATGCTATAATACAGTTAAGTTTATTTCTCAATAGTTTAATACATGTGCCTGACAACAGTTCCTTCACCCGTACAATGTCCCATCACAGAACACAAGGATTGTCATTATAATTCGTTTTTATCAGCAGAAATTAGATTAAAGTGACTAAAGATAAGTGGTTTAATACGTTATGTGTGTTCTCTGTCATCATAAAGATGGCCATCTACCCTGATGTGTAAAGAAAACGTCAATTTTGCCGAGGCTGTGGTGAAGATAAGAACACAATGATATGATAATGTGGTCATACAATGGTGTAGTCAAGATGTTGTGTTAGAACTATATAGTGAAGATGGGAGTGTAGCGAAGAGGAGGATTTATTGAAAATATATATTTTTCTTCACGCTGAGCCATTCCATATAGATGAATATATCTATAATCTAATTACGGTAAATTACCATATGACTTTAACGGCACCAGCCAGAAGGAAAAATGTCGGATATAGGAGTGACTGAATATTTTGTCGGGTACAGAAATAATTGAATATTTGGTACGATCGATCAAAATGCTTTTTATAGGCAAATAATTTCTGATTTTTCAAATGATTTTTTCCATCTGTTGGAGCTGGTGTAAGTAATCAAAGATATGAAAACCGATGGAAAAGTTCAGTTTAACGCTTTTACGAATGTCTTGCTGCGTATTTGGGAAGAGCAGTAAACTACAGGAATATATTTGTCTAATGTCCCCTGCTCGTCCAACAGCAGATATTGTATGGTCTGAGACATTATTTCTGGTGGAGGTGGATTCTCTCCGGCATTGCGTAAATCACTTCCACAAACTTGCGCCATTTTGCACAAATACAGATCCGATATGATGCATTTCCCAGCTCTGTTACGTTATGGACCCTATTCATCCTAGCCTAACCTATCCTAAATAGAAAGGTGTGGAATAATGTGCAACATTTCTCCTTCACTACAAGTGATAATAAACCTAGGCTATACAGCAACCAGGAACGTCCATATTTGTCTAACTTCTCACATGTCTGTGTCATCTGTCTGCAAACATGTCGATCATTACCATGAGGGCAATTGCGGCTTTTGATTTTGAATATCTCATGTTTCCTCTCTGCCGTGAGATCTTCATACTTAAATAAAATGTTGGGCCGTAAGAAATATATGTCCATCGAAGGTCAACTATATGGCTCAGTTCCATCATCAGTTTCTAAGAAAACTGAAAAGGTGATGTCCCACCGAGATTCGAACTCGGATTGCTGGATTTAGAGTCCAGAGTGCTAACCCTTACACCATGGGACCTGATAAGAACAGATGTGATTTCATCTGTTTTACATATAATCAACCAGAGGCCATTCCTCCCTCCCTGCCTGCAGGGTTCAAGGTTTTCCAGAAGGTTCTCGAAGATTCTGGGTAGGAACTGCCATTGAGAGGACGTAGTTATACGTATCATTAATGATATTGTTGTTGACTTTCTGATTAAGAAAGATAGATAGATAGATAGATCGATAGATAGATAGTTAAAAAAAGATATTAGATAGATCGTTAGTTATGTAAGGCTGTATATGTCAATTTTCACAGAAATCATTGATATCTGCGTTATTCTGCAAGAAATACATGTACATGGATGTAGTGATAATATGGGTTAGGTATAAGACCAGTCGTGTTGAGATTGTAGTGAATGTGACCATTGACTTCAACCTTAATAGTGTAGTGAAGATAAAGTTGTAGTGAAGATAAATCTTGAAGTGACTCATATGGTTGTTGTGAGTACAAGGATGCATCGTAAATGAGTACTTCCTACCTGAAAGTCAACAATTACAAAATTGATCAAATATAACAACATCCTCGGACAACCAACTACAAACACCAACCATAGAGTGAACCTGACTGTCACCTAACGACGACCTCTCAAAGGTAATGATCTTACCAGAATCTTCGAGAACCTTCTAGAAAACCTTGAACCCTGCAGGCAGGGAGGGAGGAATGGCCTCTGGTTAATTATATGTAAAACATTTAGATGAAATCACATCTTTTCTTATCAGGTCCCATGGTGTAAGGGTTAGCACTCTGGACTCTGGATCCAGCAATCCGAGTTCGAATCTCGGTGGGACCTCATCTTTTCAGTTTTCTTCGATACTGATGATGGCCACATTATTCTGTACGTTATATATACATTCATATATATACATAAATATGTATATATAAACATATATATGGAATAATATGGTTTTATCAATAGCCGGAGACCATTCCTCCCTTCTTGCCTGCAGAGTTCATAGTTTTCTGGAAGGTTCTAGAAGATTCTGGTGAGATAATTGCCATTGAGAGGACATTGTTATACTTCATATATCAATGATTTTATTATTGTTGACTTTCAGATAAAGATAGATAGATATATAGATAGACAGATAGTTAGATTGATAGATTGATAGAGCGATATCTAAATAGTTATACAGATAGATAAGTTTCATCAATACTGTATCTTACGCCATCTCCTGTTGCTGGATATATGTTCAACCAGCATTGGGAAAACCTCCAGTAGACCTTAATGTAAAGCAAGATAATAACAAAACCTGCAATAAAAGAATACGATCAACTCCCCAGTGCAGAAATATTGTGACCAGAAAGTCTTCTAGCAAGATGTCAGACGCTTCCACGGGAATCACAAACATAACATCAAATATCTGAAAGTCAACAATAACAAAACTAATGATGATAATGAAACTATAACAAGAAAAATGATAAACATATGGAAAATAGTGTTCTAGATCATGCCTCTAGAAAACAAACTTTAACGAAAACTGTGAAAAGAAATACCCATCTGGCTGATACGACACAGTAAAAGAACCATCCCACAACCAACTCTAAACTGAACCTGACTGTCCCCTAACAACGTCCTCTCAATGGTATTTATCTTACCAGAATCTCGTAGAACTTTCCAGAAAATCAAGAACTCTGCAGGCAAGGAGGAAGGAATGGCCTCTGGCTGCTGATGATAACCACATTATTCTATATATATACTTTTACCTACAACCGAAGGTTGACCGGCCAGCCCAAGTGGCTACAGAGGTTGTATCCATGAAAGAAACGGACCCACCAGCAGACGAATTCGGTTGGCAGGTTGTATCGAAGAAGAGGAAAAAGAAGGTTGCCCAACCAGCCCAACCAGAAGGGTGTAGCAAAGAAACGAAAGAAGGCTGCCCAACCAACCTGGGTGGTAGTAAGGATGGCTGCTCCACAACCCCAGGTCGTTAGGCAGACTGTAGCCATGGAAGAAAGGAAGGCTGCTCGTCCACCAGCCCAGGTACCGAGTGAGCGTGTAGCTATGCTGGCTGACCCACCAGCCCGGGTAGATAGCTACGCCCAGATGGCTATGTCGGGTGCAGCAAAGAAGCAAACCCCACAACTACTCCACAAGGTTTGCAAGCCTGCACCCAAAAAGATGAAGACGAAGGTTGCCACACTACCCAATGCACCACCACATGTCTAGAAAGGGAAAAGGTGGACAGAATGGCTGGAGGTCCCACTCCAACAACAAAATCACCTTAGGAACCAAGTTCCATACATTATTGAAAAAAAAAAAAAAAAAAAATATATATATATATATATATATATATATATATATATATATATATATATATATATATATATATATATATATTTTTTTTTTTATACTATTCGCCATTTCCCGCGATAGCGAGGTAGCGTTAAGAACAGAGGACTGGGCCTTTGAGGGAATATCCTCACCTGGCCCCCTTCTCTGTTCCAGGATATATATAGGAAAGGATATATATATATATATATATATATATA